>NW_022283228.1:610-5982 GCF_004355925.1 Anarrhichthys ocellatus
CTCTCTCCTCTCTCTCTCCTCTCTCTCTCCCCTCTCTCCTCTCTCTCCTCTCTCTCGTCGGCCTCCCGTCCCGTCCCGGGTGAGCGCCTCAGCGGGCTGATTGATGGGTGTAATGGGCTGTCAATGGACACGGCGGGTCTATCCCTGCTATTCTGACCTGGTTAGAGAACAGCCTGCTGCATAAACTTGCACGGCACATAAACCTGAGAAACGAGGAGAAGGAACAGGAGAGGAGGCAAAGATGTCTCTCTCTCTCTCTCTCTCTCTCTCTCTCTCTTCCTCCGTTCGCTCTTTTTAATCCCTTCCATCTCATTTGGGTCTCTTCGTTTGGCCACAAACAGATCGATGGAGAGTCGGGGGTTTGCCTTTAGAAGATAAGAATGTTTTGAAGTGGATTTGGGAGATTTTCTTAACAGGCGGCCTTGCTTTTGTTTACTTTGTTGATCATCTCCAGCAGCCGGTTGTGGATGCAGCTGCTAGAACTAGATATTACAGCACATCATCATCTTCATTTCCAGCTGCTCCTCTTTCCCCTCGAGCCCCCCCCCCCGAATTAAACTGACCTGCTATGGAGCCTAATCCAGGCCAAGAATTCTGATAATCTGAAAAACTAAAATTGAATACATTTTTGGTCCTGAAATAAACTTGAATAATAAACTTCTAACTTCACAGAAAACAACTAAACTCCTGAGTTAGGTTGAGGACAGATCGTTGGTTGGGTTCAGATAACTTAAAGAAGTGTCGTTACTGAAGTACACGCGTTACCTGACACGTAATCAACACTAACGTCCGGTTCCCCGTCCTGCGTGTGCTTAGCGGTCTTGATATGATCCCTCCTTCAGGATTAAGTCGATAACATATGAAATCATTTTCTACATATTGCGACGTGTTACTTTACGTTGGGATAGAGATGAATGCTGAACGAGACCAGCCCGGTATGTTTGCTATTCAAAGATGAACGGACGTCCTCATCTCAACTTCTAGTTCATCTGGAAGAAAACAGTGACTGTAAAAAGGAAGAAGTCGATACTCTGAGTTCACTTGTCCGTCCTCGTTTACAGTTTGTCTTCGACTCTTAAGCCCCACTTGGCTGGTAAAATAGTGAAAATGGATATTTCGATTCCATCATTGTACCTTTCCTCAGCTTCTGTTTCCTTCCTCATTACAGATCGACTTCTTTCTTCATTTCTATCTCTCTTCAGTCTCTATATTCACACACAAACTGTCCCCTCAAACCACTTTTCCGTCCCTGTTCCTGGTGATC
Organism: Anarrhichthys ocellatus; assembly: GCF_004355925.1. NCBI lineage: Eukaryota > Metazoa > Chordata > Actinopteri > Perciformes > Anarhichadidae > Anarrhichthys > Anarrhichthys ocellatus. Next base: position 1,875 of record NW_022283228.1, read on the forward strand.
GTTCCACTCTAAAGGGCGTTCAACTCAAGCTGAAGAGATTCTAACCTTTAGTTCTGTGCTTATACAACAGGTCAGTGAACCTGGTGAATCTACAGAAAGAGTCTAAACGAGACGACTGAACGTCCTCGCATCATAATAATAATAACTTTATTCATACAGCACCTTGAAAAACAAAGTGAAACAACAGAAAGCTGAACGGTGAAGAACAAGGAAGCAACTGAACTACGGTCAGAGTCAAACCTGATGAAACAGAACAATAGATGAAAAGAAAAGAACAATAGATACGACAGAAACAAACTAAGAAATAAATGAAATTTAAAAAAATGTGATTAAATCATTAAGTAAAATCAACAAATAAAAGTAAAGCAGTAAAGCGACGACATCATTTAAGAAGTGATTTAGAGACGAGTTAGCGTAGTGGAGCCCTGAGGTCATGCAATAATCCAGAATCCAATGCAGAACCTGATTGGCTGTCTGTGGAGGAAACCGGTGACGATGACTTCCTGTTTGGAATCAACGTCCTCGGTAACCAACACTGTTATTCATCAACCGCTGGATGCCTTCTGAGCACAGCAGTTCTTCTTTCTCCACTAATGTCAAAGTACACAAAGTGCTTTTGCTTTGTTTAGTTTGAATGTAAAATATTCGCTTCATCTTCTTATTATAAAGGTACAAAAGATGTTCTTTGCTTCACCTGCAGCTGTTCTGCTCGGTTGTTGTCCCTCGATGTTCAATTTGAAAGTCTTGCAACAAATCCGATCAAGTGCCAGTTGATCTGTGTGTCGTATCTCTTCATGATGCTGTTCTTCAGATGTGGGAGGCTGCACCTGATGATGATGATGATGATGATGAAGATGACAAATATCAACAATAACACCATAAACATGCCAGAACATTCTGCAGCACTTTGCTTTCTGCAAATGTTGTTTTAAAACAGATGTTTTAGTTTAATTTCACACCTAAATATTAGACGTTGAAACATATTTTACTGTAAATGTGATGTTTTCACATAAAGACTTTGAGATTAGTGTCTCTGCTGTGAGAGTAAGATCAGTGAACGTCTGTGGAGCGCTTGCTCGACATTCAGACATGAAATACAAACCATGTGGTCCATGAAGCTTTCTGTCCATCCGGGCTCCCGTAGAGTGCTACTGTCGTAACACAGTGGACCAACTCAATCCTCCTCATCCTCCTCATCCTCCTCATCCTCCCGATGCTGAGCACTTGATACGAGGCAAGCAAAGCTCCACACAGACACTCGCTACAGGGTCATAGAAGGGACAAAAAGGCTCCATCGCTGCACACGAGCCTGGAGTTTATTACCCAGGTCGCCATGTTGTTTTTTTTTGCAGCCAGTGAACAGGAAGTGACCATATCTGGACTGAGGAGGAGTGACGTAGAGACGCTGTGTACGTCTCTGGTAGAGACCTGTTTGTTAGAGAACACACATTCATCAAAGATGTCAGTTTGGGCTGTGAAACACCATCATGAAGCACTCTTTTGCACTTTGTTTTGGTATTTTGTCAGATAATTATTGGATCAACAATGAAAATAGTTGTTATTTGTTATTTTTATTCTTATAGTCGCTTCTTCAAATGTAAAAGCACAATGACCAGCAGCCACCTGAGCAGTGAGCTCCTCTGAGTCACTACGGAGTCAGTGGAGGGACAAATGTGTTCATGTTCGTCTCTTACAGCAACACGCTTTGTTTCCAGCAGCGTGGATCGCCTGGACGAGCACAGCTGTGGCCCACACACACACACACGCACACACACACACACGCACACACACGCACACACACGGCAATGGTCCAATGAGCAATAACCAGCAGCCCTCTGTAACGTGAGGTCATAGTGAGTCTTTATTGTGTGCTTTCAGATGAGTGTGAACTTATAGACCAGTACTGTTCACTGTTCATCAGACTTTGATGATCATTTTCTGTAAACTAAAGGTTTATTCTTCAGTTTCTGTCTCATTCAGCAGCACATTTTAAACCGTATGATCGTCGGTTGGTTATTATTGACCGTTATGAGCAGTTACACGCTCACAGTTTCATCCCACCGCGATCCGACGACGAAGAAGAGATTAAACAAAACAAAATGAGATTCAAAGGACTAATTTGTGCAGATGAGATTATAGAAAACGATTCTTTCATCACCTCAAACATGGAGAATTAGAGTCGCATGCTGAATGATTCACAACCTTCGGTTCATCACCACGGACTGCTGCTCAAGTCTGCTGCTCGATGTGTCGTTAGAGTGAAAGGACCGAACAGAAGCGTGGCGTCAGCGTCTCTGTGAGGAAGGAAGTCTGACTTCATGTTCCATCTTTTATGAACAGAAAACAATGATCTGATCTTCCTCTTGGTTCAATCTGCTGCCTCACGAACATCAACCATCAACAAACATCAACCAGATCAGAAGTCAGAGAGCCTGATCGTGTTTGTTTCACTAATAAGATTATCGACAAGCAACACCGACCGACGCTGACCTTTGTGTTGTGTTGTTGTAGCAGCTGCTATATTAGACGCCCAGATTCATTCTAACTGTCGTGTTATTCTCATCTGTACTGATCTTCTTAAAAACCCAAAATTCAAACGATTAGGAAATGAATGATTGTATTTTTGGTCAAAGATTTGCTTTGATTGGAGTTATTGCCGTCAGTGGTTTCAAAGATAAGCAGCTCAGAACATCTTCAAACAACTGGATTTATTCAAGTTTCACACCAAAACCCCCAAAAATGTCAGCGTTGTATTTCAACACATAATCATAAAGTTACGTAACTGAATAGAGCTTGAAAGCATCATGAAGCATCATGATGTTACTCAGGCAGGTGAAGCTCATCAGGTCCAGTTGGTGGTAACTTTCTCCAGCAGCGAAAGTGTTCAGAGAATCGTTCTGTGTCCTCCTACGTGTCCTCACAGACAGTCAGGACAGAGAGGTGTGTGTGTGAGGACATGCTGGTCAAACCACAACCAGGATTCAAGATGTCCGCCTGCTGTTTGTCTGCTTCTCTTGTTTCTGCGGGAAAGACGGCAACCACAGGAAGTGAGCTGCAAAGCATCGAGGCAGCAGAGGTACCGGAGTAATGCAGACCGAAGGACGTTTGGGAGACGTCTGCGTGTTATTGATCACTGGGCTACAGCGTCTCTCCAGAGATAACTGCTGCTCAATCAGTTGCACAGTGGACAGCTGATGGCTTCAAAGTGAAAACATTAAACTAAGTCAGTGCTCATTGTAGAGCAAACAAACCACTGATAACATACAATAACATGCTCTGCAGATGAATGCCGTCGTGGGGAGATCTGCTTCAGGCTGCGATCAACATACTTCATATACTGAAGACCCACTTCTAATGAAGTAAGAGCTGCAGCAACATGAATATATGGGTTGTTTTTATTCGCCGCAGGGACGCCCCTCAGCTGAGGTTTGATGGCCTGTGATTGGCTTCATTTACATAGCACCTTGGCAGGGGGGGGAAGCAGAGACGGGCACTGGAGAGCTTCCTGCATTTGCATTTCACACATGCCCTCATGCACCGCCGTCATATTCCGATCACAACGAGAGCCCCGGCTGTGGAGTTATACGGCGGCCTCGTTAGAATCCGACCTGTTGGATGTGCTGCTGAGGCTGAAGACCAGCTCGGTGCCGCGCTGCATGTTAATCTCTGCTTCATCACACAGAACGTACACCGTTAGTGATTGTGTTCATCAGCAGCGAAAGCACCGACGCATCAACGTCACATCTCTCTTTAACCGCCACCGAGTAGCCAATGAAGAGGAACAAACAGACACTGTATCTTAACACAGTATATTCTGTATTTATTTAAAAGCAGGATTTTTTAGAAAGTCACAGAAACAGGAAACCATATTCTGATGCGTCTGTTGATTATTAATATTACATATAGCTTGGTTTCACTACGATGCAAGTAGTACGAACATGAACAACCGTTCTACCGTCCTCATTTGCATATCTGCACTGCAACAGAACAACGCCAAAGAAAAGAACAATCTACAGAGTTTCCCTTTGACGATGCTGGATCTTCAAGGCTGATATATAAATATTCTCTCTAGTGTCCACCAGGGGGCGACTCCTCTGGTTGTGTAGAA
>NW_022283229.1:0-5977 GCF_004355925.1 Anarrhichthys ocellatus
GTGTGTGTGTGTGTGTGTGTGTGTGTGTGTGTGTGTGTGTGTGTGTGCACGTGTGTTTCAGTGAGCCGGTTGCCGGTTGTTTGAGCTCCACAGTGAGTCGCAGCCTTGGTGTTTTTATCTGTGTTCTATTATTGTTCTGTTGCTTCTACAGAGGGTTGTACAGAGTTCTACTGGGTTCTACTGTCCTCAGGTCAGCTCTCTTCTATTGACTTGCTCTTGAACGTCGGCTGCAGGTTCCTTCCTCCTCTGCTCCGCTTGATGTTCTGTTTGTCAGGTTCTACTGGGTTCTACTGTCTCTCAGTCATCTGGGTTCTGCTCCCTGTGGTTCTACTCGTCTCTACTCGCTCCTCGTTGAGCTCTGAGAGTTCTGCTCCTTATTTCCTGTTTGTTTTATTTTCTAGCTGCAGCAGGAAATTGTCATCTTTTCCTCTTCCTCCCCCCCCAACCAACGACCCCCAGCACAGACACAAACAGACACACACACACACACACACCACACCCTGGCCTTAATGATTGGTCAGGTTGCCGGTTCTACAGCAGCAGCGCCCCCTGGTGGAGATTTAAGGTTTGCTGATATTATTATTTATGTATCCAGAATGCACTCTGCATATTAATGAGCCATGATGTCACTCTGCATAGATAGATAGATAGATAGATAGATAGATAGATAGATAGATGGATGATGGATGGATGGATGGATGGATGGATAGATGTATACTTTATTCATCCCCAGGGGGAAATTTAATTATCCATGACGTGACTCTGCATAACAATTATTCATGTGTTTCTAGCAGACAGTAGAGGGCAGCGTTACACCTCAGAGAAACCTCTGGTTTCAGTTTTAAACAAGTTTGTTTAAGTTATTTTGAGTTCCCATTTACATTTAAAGTGTCTGTCGTGTCTCAGGGTTGAGATTTCCTTCCATCAAAATATGATGATAGATTTTGGGGTCAGCAGTCAGCCTCCCCTCATATATAATCTGCAGCTCCGCTCAACAGATTTATTGTTTATTGGACATAAAACAATAATAATAATATGAACAAAACGCATTTGTTTTTGCTACTAAAAGTTCAATTTAAAAGTAATCATTTCCTCTTCCGTTAACCATAACTATACATTTTTACATAAATCACTCGTGAAAATATATATTTTTTTATAATTGTTCATGTATTTGTTTAATATTGAACAATTTGGAGCTTCTAACTGGATTGCGTCAGTGTTTGTGAGATGGTTTGAGTTCCGACATCATGTGAAAGCTTTATTACAATGTAACACACCAGACACCAGATTGTTTTATACATTTGAATATGATTGATGCAAATACTTCACTATTCTGATGTCCGTTTGTTGGTTGTGATGGTAAATGTGGGATTCAGATATTCTACTTTTTTCGTGCTAAATAAAGATTATTAATAAAGGTGCAAATTACATTTAGTCAACACTTTGTTTTGCTTGTTTGTTAATCTGTTAAAATGTATCCAGAATCAGAAAAATCATCACAAGATGTTATCATGTCACAAGAAGTCCAAAGATCAACCAAAGCTCACAGGATCATAAACAAACAACACAATAAACTTTTGGAACAATTATTTTATTATCAGTATAAAAGCTTTAAAATGGAATGCCTTTAATCAAAATGAAATACATGTGTTGCAGCACTTTGCCTGTTGTTTACTACCGAAGCCTTAAAGACGAACGATGAATCATACTTCACTTTTCACTCGAAGAATTTTACAATCAAGACGATTCAGAATTCAACAAATGATCAGTAACGTAAAATCAACTAAACATAGCCAAACAAAATAATTCAGTAAATCAACCGTATATACATGATATTTGTAAGAGTCCTTTGTAGCAGCAGCTTCACCAACAAAACAAAAAACTGAACACAAAGAAATCTACATAAAATCAGGAAATTCCTGAACTTTCTCCAAAATTACAGAATCACGAGATTTTAAATAACTATCGAAAAATAATGAAATAGTGTGCTGAAGAACATCAAGTGGACGTGAGGAGCAACACACTGATGAATTAACTTTACCCGCTGGAACATGGACGCTGTCCTCTGCAGTACTTCCGGATGATGATGACGAAGATGACGAACAGAATACCCACAATAACCAGAACACCTGCTGGAATACTGGTTACAGGAGCCGAGGCACCTGGTTAAAATGAACAATATGAATTAACACTATAGAATGAATGTGATACAAATAGAAGTCAACATGACATAAAGTAAACATAATAACCTGAGACAGTTATACACGTAAAGATAATGCAGAAAACACATGTGTGATCTCACCTGGATCCACAGCAGGGTGACGCGTTGTAGCAACTTGATTCAAATGAAAAATATTGATTTGTGAATTATTTATCAGATAATAATAAAATAATAATAACAATAATAATATACATAGAGATGAGACAGTTATACAAGTAAAGATAAAGCAGAAAGAAGATTGATTGATTGATTTTTGATTCATTTTGTTAGAATGTTCACATGTATGCAGATGATGCAGGAATATATCTTCATTGCTCCACATTAATTGCCTGTATTGTACAATTTTACTCTAGATCTCTATTGTTTCATTTCTTTTAGCATTTTATCATCTGTTCAGCTGCTTCGTGTGTTTCCTCCTGTTGTGATTTTACATCTAGCTTGTTTTAGCGTTGCTTTCAGCCCGATCTCATGGAAAGCCATAAAAAAGTCGTGACATTTCCAAAATGTCCGCATGCTAATATTATACATTAAGCTTTTCGCATGTCATTTATCCGCCTATACCGCTAACGTTGTGTAAAGTCTCTTCGGGTATCATTGAACACCACATCCTTACCAATAAATTGTTGCAGTCAGGCAACAAAACAAAATACGTACGTAGAAGACGTAACAAAAGTACAAAAAACATCTCACAAACATTACGAACATAACTTGAAAAAAGCTTTTGACCGATCGTGCGGCGGTGGACGACAGACTGCAGACAGAGCCGACTGAAACAGGTTTCACATTTGTTGACATTTGTCTTGATAAAGTATTGGCTTTTTACACACAAACGTTTTATTGCGCTAACAGTAACGAGTGTAATCCTCGATGTTCATCAATGTGTTTTGTCCCTGAAAATAATCAATTTATGAACTCCATGAACGTCACAATGTGTTCTGTATTCCACTTTGTGTATCTTTGTGTTAACTCAATGAGGTCCGCTATAGCTGTAACAGTAAAATACAGTTTTATGATAATACAAAGACATGTATCATCACTGGTTACAGGAGGTGAGGTACTTGGTTTAAACATCTTAATTAACACTATAGACTAAATGTGATACAAATACAAGTAAATACAACACAAAATAAACATAATAACCTGTCCTCTATGTTAATCACTGCTGTAAATACAATGAGACAGTTAAAGGAAACACAGATGTATTATCACCTAAACCCACAGTAGGTTGACTGATTGTGTTTGCTGGATTCAAATCAGAAATATTGAATTGTGAATTACACATAACAACATAACATAACTGTAACAATCATGAATAAGATAATGTAAAGCTACCTGTGCTCTGCCCACGACCGCTGTTTGCAAAGTCTAAAGAAAGATGACAGAAAAAATAATTACATTTTTGTCACTGAATGTTATGCATCAGCTGTAGTTACTTTACAAACAGATATTTGCATTTCTATTCATACAAAATATATGAAGTTTATAAAATCAGACTTCCCAACAGTTTATACAAGAGCTGAAACCAGTGATCCATTCATCAATTCATCGATTGATGTAACAATGTTAATAATGTTAATGTATTAATATTAATGTTAATAATTCTAATGCATGAGCAATAATGTTAATAATGTTAATATTTAGTATTAATGTTAATGTTTAAGTAATCATGTTAATTTATTAGTAACAATGTTAATATTGATAATGTATTAATAAATATATTGAATAATGTTCAAAGAGGTGTGTTACCTTTAACATCTCCACAGAGGCTTTCACACTCCTCCACAGTCCTGAATATGTTCCCATTGGACCCACTGCCTTTGAAATGAAATCCCTCACAGCTCCAACTCGACACGTTGTAGAAGAAGAAGTTGGGAATGCGGCTTTCCTTTGAGGCAGGTGGGTTAGTATTGAAGCGCATTAGAGGTCTGACACCATACTCCACAGGCCAATAACAACGATCTGGAGGGACAAAGATGGAGGGAATAAATTCATGATATTTAGCAGACAGGAAGGTCTTCGGTTTCCTTAAAAATCCCAAAAATGTATATTAAAGAGGTCTCTTACACGTTTCATTGCAGAGCTTCACAGCCCTCCTGGCTATGGAACGTGTTCTTGTTGTATCAAAGTTAAACAAGAACACCCTGATCCTAGATGGCCACCAGCTGTGACCAAGGCACTGAGTTAGCACTGGCTCGATTCAAGTTGCTTCTAGTTCACTTATCTTATATTTGAGGCCAATCTCAGAATGACGTCTATGAATCTCTCCCCTGGGTGTGTGCACTCCGGCGTCGTGGATGTTTCCAGGGTGCTGAACCGACCCCGATGTACTTCGACCTTTTGTTCTTTGAATCATTGACGGCCAGCGCGTCCGCAGGTTAATCTGCCCTGATCAGCCTCTCTGTGACTCATTTTAAGTTGCAGATAGTCATCTATATCCCCCCCCCCTCCCCTTCTGGAGTACCATAGATTCCCATCTGAATTCAATGCAAAGTTTTAACCAAATATACAAAAAATCTGCAAAAGAAAGCTAAAATTAAGCCAGTGCAGAAGAAGAAGTGCTTTAAAGAGCTCCAGTCAGACATCAAACGATGGAGAAACAGTCGGAGAACATGATGCAAATATCTCTTTTGTTTAAGTTGTATTTATTAATGTAAGTGAAGGGTAGATTCTCCTCATTGGGAGTTTTCGGCTGATGCTACTCTTAGTATCTTCAGTAGGTGATTTTCCATCCACCTGGTTTCATGTGCATTTTCAACAGACCTTAACTTTCCTCACATTAATACATGAAACAAACAGAAATATCACCATCATGGTTTCTGTATTTTTCTGACACCAAGCCTCCAGGAAGAGCACTGATTTCACACAGAGCCATGAGGCCGATACAGATATTTACACAGAGATTTAAATTGGTAAAGAGACATCTGTAACTCAGCGGTCCTCAATTGTCTTTGAGGTAAATCAACTTCCTGTATAAACTCTTGAATATTCCTTATTTAAGCCACTTCCTTTGTTCTGTGGAATAGAGATATTTTACAGCAGTCAGCAGGTTTCATCTCAATCAGAAACATTAAAGTTGGATGTTATCAAGACTTCTGATCCTGAGTTTTTCTTCCCAACGGTCCAGAACAAAATTCAAGCATCACACTAACAAAGAGTCATCAGAGGTCCTCATGAAAAACCTGTGAACACACTCTGAACAGAATCCTGTAGACACTGCGAACCCATCTCACCATCGTCCCTGACGTAAACGGCGAGGATCTGTGCGCTGGGATCTCGAGGGTGTGAATGTGGGCCCTGGTTCAGACAGTTGACCAGCAGACACTGAGCTGGGCCGTTGAGCAGTCTGGACACCACGGCCATGTGGCAGCCTGGTTCTGCTCTGCAATCCTGCCGGCAGCTTATCTCATCCTTACTCTCTGGCAGCCTGGTCAGACTGTAGCTCCCGGAGACGAGGCACTGCTCTGGATCGAAGTTCCGAGCCAGACCGGGCTGGACCGGGAAAAACACCACCAGCAGACAGAACCAGAACCCAAACAGACCCTTCTCAGTTATGGCTGCGGTCCAGAGATCTTCAGCTCTGAGGAAAGGTTGTCTAGTGTTTCTGCTGCGTGTTGAGGCTGATGAGTTCTACACCTTGTTGAGTAAATGAGACTTAAACCTGAGAGCCTGCCTGACACGCCCACCACGTAACAGACAACGTGCTGCCTGACACGCCCACCACATAACAGACAACGTGCTGCCTGACACGCCCACCAC
>NW_022283230.1:0-5977 GCF_004355925.1 Anarrhichthys ocellatus
ACCTCCTCCCCAGCACCTTGAACACCACCTCCTCCCCAGCACCTTGATTAAAAGACATATAAAAAAACAACATAAATCAAACACAAACATTGGATTTGTTTATTTTCCTGTGCGGACTTGCTCGAGTATTGTGATGTCAGTAAAATAGAGGAAAAAAACCTAGAAAATGCAAAGTATTTACTATATTTAAAGTTTCACTGCGTCTATTTTTCAGTGCGTTCTGTTAAAGACGGCTGACGGTCTGCTGAGGACAACGGGCCGACGCAGGAGGGTCACAAATGCTTAATGTTAATAATTAGTGTCTTTGAAGACCTTTTAATATCTAAGTTGTGTTCATTCTCCGACGCGCACAAGTTAAATATTTGATGTGTCAGAATGATCACTAATAGTATTTTTGTTTCCTTCCAATGAACCAGGGGGTGGATGTTGTGATTCGTCGCTGCAGGAACTTGTTTGCATCCATTTCAACAAGTTGTTACCGTCTCGGTCTCTGTGCAGAGGACACAGAATTAGACTCTCGTTCTACTGCGTTACACCGTGTGAGGGCCCGTACAACAGTTAAGATGGTGGGACATGTCCAGCAAGTAAAATACCAAAATTGCAGCGACGTGGTCTTCTTTTTAACCAGTAGCAGGGGGAGGAGCTTTCCCACTTATGATTTTTATCATATTGCTTATATCCGTCTAGACCTTCTTTTAAAATAGAGTTCTAGTCTCCTACCCCGGAATGACTCCTGTCCACTTCTTGTACTTTTTCAATTCTCAGGATGTAAAATGTGACTTTTGTTGTTGTAATAATAAGACTGGATGTAATCTGCAGTCCTTTAAATGGAGTTACCGTCGTAGCTTGAGGGGGGAAACAAACCTAATTGTGAAGTTAAACTGAAGCCATGGTGCATGTTCAGATCCAGACTAAAGATGAGAGATCTTAACATGGACAATAAGAACTTTTACTTTCTGTCGGTCTTAACACGTACATGATTAGAGTATTTTATTGCAGACCTGGAGTTGCCTGTGAGTGTGCTGGGCGGCGTTACTCTGTACATACACTTGCCTTAGATAAAGACTGAATATACGTATGTCCTGTACACTGAAAGCTTGAAAGCATGCTTAGCATTACTGCTATTTTCTTGCATAGTCCTTCGTACTGTATTTGTGGAAGAGACGCGACACAATCCAAAGGGAGCCGTGAGACCTTAGAGACCAACAGCAGCTTCGACAAATCAACAGATGAGCACGTGTAGCGGGGGGACGGCGGGAGGGTTCTGCTGAGCTTTAAATATTGTTTTGTCTCCGTTTTAAAGATTGGTAAATATTTCATTGTCTTTGTGCAGAATATTAAGTACACCCAGCACTTAAACTGGAAGTTCCTCTCATGTTGACGTCGGGCGCTTCCTTGATATGCAACGAGTCCTTACAGCGCGTCAAAGAAACGCATCAGAGATCTGTCATGTTCCCACTTTCACTGGCTTCCTTTTGATCATGTTCATGTAAGTCGCTCAATAAATGACTCTGCAGCTGTCATTACACTTCCATTGTGAGGCCTCCCTGAAGTAGATTAAATGAGTCCTGTTCTCACAGCAACAGTGTCTTCAGTCCGTTTGGATGTGTGGTGAGAGAAGAAGCCGAGGATGACTGAACCCTGGTTTTTCTTTTCTTTTTCGCAGCACTTACAATGTTAAAGGAATTAATTCACAAACAGGACCGAGGGGCCTATTCTCTTCACCAGGCTTAAGAAGAGCAGAAGACCCCTGCAGGGGGTAATGCGATTACACGGAATCTCTGTGGTTTTGGTAAATGGGCGTGTCGGTCATGTTCAACTGATTTAACGTGCTTCACTTCAAGACTTTATTTTTCCTCTTCTAGAATCAGCCGCTCAGAATATAATATGCTTCTTGGAGCTGAGAGGCACTGCAGGCTTCATTTGTTCTCTGCCAAGTTCTTTACATGCGCCACACTTTCTCCTGTCTTTCAATTAGTGTGTTGCTGCTTTCAGAGGAAACCTCTCTTCCCCTTTCTAGAACAGTTCGGTGAGCGCGACTGATCCAAACGATGGTTCTGATGATGAAGTACAGAATTACGTGATCCTTTAGTTTCTTGTCTGAGCCTCAACGTCGTCTTTTTTTTCTAACAATATTCTGTCAAATATAAAGATTGTGTATTTCAGTTCATTTTAATATTTTCAAGAGATAAATCACTGCATATGAGCTGTTGTAGAAATTAATAAATTATTTAAAGATGTTATGTTAGTGAATTGTATGACTTCTTTCAGGAGAGATTTTTTTAAAAAGCAGCTCTAACTACTCGGATGGTGTGCTAGTAGAGGCTGTTAGTTTTCAGATGAAGGTGAATCCTGTGTCTCTAGAACACAGTCCACCTGTGAGGACACATTACATGTTGTGTCCTCTCTGTCAGCGAGAACAAGCTGGAAACAGCCAGTATTGCATATTTTATTTGAAGTCCCTCACCAGACCTTCAACTGACTCTTATCTAACCTCTGACAGGATCACGTTCTTGCATTTTGTACAATTTCCTTTCCTCAGCCAGGCTGTGATCTACTTTTATAGGCTCCACTGTAATCACGTATGCGGCTCTTGTTTTACAGCACCTAATAAGATGGCTGATTCATGATTAAAAAGGTATTAACTGGATTACCAGACAGATGGCATATGGTTCATCACAGCCAGCAACTGTCCATGGCTTTCATCGCTGTACAAAGGGTTTATAATGTCATGTGTGAGTTACACTAAGCACAGCACAAACTAAAACAGTGAACATCGTACAGGTAACCGCTTTGGAAAGAAAATCAACTCACATCCTGACGATGTTTTAGATCCGTTTATTGCAACATTTAATAAGCCTTTGAAGCTAGAAATGAATACATCAGTAATTCAACAGGTGTGTGTGTGTGTGTTCAGGTATGAGCGTATACTCCAACAACACTTTACACATTAAATACACTTTACAATCAGACATGCAGATGTCTTTCTGAAGTAGATTTCTGAATTCACCAGCACGGAGACACGGCTGTTTTTACTTCAATTAAACAAAGATAAAACAGAAGTAATTGTTTTTGGTTGAACGATTGAAAATCAGCGCTCAGCTTCAATCACTGATGTTAAAACCCACAAACAAGCCAGAAATCTAGGTGTAGTTCTGGATTCAGACCTCAATCTGAACAGCCATATCAAGACAATTACAAAACCAGCCTCCTATCACCTGAAGAATACATCAAGGATTAGAGGACTTATGTCTCAACAGGATTTGTAAAAACTTGTCCGTGCATTTATCTTCTGCAGACTGGACTACTGTAACGGTGTGTTTACAGGTCTCTGTAAAAAGTCAGTCAGAAAGCTGCAGCTGATTCAGAACGCTGCAGATCGAGTCCTCACTAAGACCAGGAGGGTGGACCACATCACTCCAGTTCTGAGGTCTTTGCACTGGCTTCCTGTCAAACAAAGACTTGACTTTAAAATCCTGCTGTTGGTTTATAAAGCACTGAATGGTTTAGGGCCAAAACACATCTCTGATCTGCTGCTACCTTATGAACCATCCCGACCCCTTAGGTCGTCTGGGACCGGTCTACTTTCTGTTCCCAGAGTCAGAACTAAACATGGAGAAGCAGCGTTCAGTTGTTCTGCTCCACATATCTGGAACAAAGTCCCAGAAAGCTGCAGGTCTGCTGAGACCCTCAGCTCCTTTAAATCAGGACTGAAGACTTTTCTGTTTGCTGCTGCCTTTAACTGAACCAGATTCAATTAATATATTAATCAATTTCTGCATTTTACTACTGTATTTTATTTCTTAGTTTCTTTTTTTATGTTTTAATGAATGTTCTTATTTGTTTTTAAATCTCCTTTTCTTTTGCCGTATGCTTTGATGCTTTTAATGGTTTTATGTGAAGCCCTTTGAATTACCTTGTTGTTGAAATGTGCTATACAAATAAACTTGAATTGAAGTGATGATGCTGGCTGACTTGTCTTGATGCTTTACAAGTTGTACAATAGTGTTAGTACAGTAACACTACCCCCCCCCAAAAACACCAAGATATAGACTCATTCCACTGTTCAGAAGCCTCGAGACACTTCCCACATATACTATGATGAGAGAAAATATGAATGAAGTGTAAAATAAAAGCCTTCCTTCATCTTCATGTATACTGTTTGAAGTCCCCCCCCCCCCTCTCTCCTCCACCCACTCCAAACACCCCTCCTCCTCCTCCCTCTCCTCCTCCTCCTCCTCCTCCTCCTCTTAAGGCTACTTCGCCAGATGGTGCAGCCTTTTCTTTTGTTTACCCATCGTCTCTGAGTTTACCTAAATAAAACCTTGGTTACCAAACTATGGAAAGCGCTCGAGCAGCATCAGCGCGTCGGACTCCAACACGTAAGTCTCTGTATTTTAACTCTGCGCGCGTGAACCATCAGGGACCCGACACTCTGTGGGAACATTACAGAAGAGTTTGCATCCTCCTCTTACTGAGCTATCCCTGCTTTACAACGCACACGTAAAGTGGCCAGCTGTTGTCGTTCGCTTTCTCGCTGCGTGCTGGTAGAAGACATTTAAACTCTGCTAATAATAACAATAATAATACTTTTAATAATTAACAGTTGAGTCAGACGACCGGTCTCGCGACGCTAGCTTCAGACACCTGTGGAATACGCTACTGTTGATACTTTTATCTGTGATTTCTCAAACTAACTTTTGTCAATTTATCCACATAACTGTCCGCCGCGAGACTGACAGCTCGGAGAACCAATGACGGGATGTAAAGGTCTGTGTACACCGCCGTAACCTTAGTTACAGACCGACATTCCACAGAAGCGGCCCTCGGGGGGCGGGACTCCGGGTTAAGCACGGGTGGGTGCGCGTTAGAACAGCGAGTCACGGCAAGAAACTTTGTTTGGTAACTTTCGTGAATTGTCAGAAACAAAGCATGCACACGTGTGAATGTAAAGTGATAAATACAAAGTGGTCAACTTCTTTCAAAAGCGAGCATTGCAACTAACGTGTCGCTTTACTAGCATGTGCAGCTAACGAAGCTAACGCCTCAGCTAACCTCCGCTAACGTTAACGCATTCTTCACAGCTTCTGAGTGAATGCCTTCGACTGTTTATGAAAACAATACGTGTTTAACTCGTACGGACGCCACAGTTCACGTTGATAATGAGCGAGTTTAAGAGTTAAAAGTTACCCCGGAGTTGGTAGCTGTAGGCTGGGTGTGTGTGACTTCACCTGCATGCCTCTCAGGTACGAAAACGCCTCTGGTTTAAAAACACACGTTCTCATTGGACAGAGCTGCACTGACTCCACCCTGCACAGGTGTGGCTGCGTGTAGAGATCAATGTTAAGCGGTAAAATGCGATGTTAAATATCAATATTGCCATTCATGACAGTTTAATGATTCCCTAACTGAATTGAGCCATAAAGACTGGAGAGCGTGTTTAGTCTATATGTGAAGTATGATGGGTGAGGAGAGCAAAACATGTGAAGGAGGAGGATTGCTCTCATGTCTGGCTTGGCTCTGTTTTGTTGTGCTGCAGGTAGCTGAGGCTGTGAACTGGGAGAGAGAGAGAGAGAGAGTGACACCAGGATGGGAATACTACAGTAGCAAGGCTGTGCCAGAACTGAGGGAAATCTGTCACCCCTCTGCTGCATTTAGAAGCGTTGCTCATTTTTTTCCGGAGCAGCTTGACGAGAAGACGTGCGTTGGGTCTGCCCCGCGTACCTGCCTGAGCAGAGCCTCGGCATGTGTAATGACTGATTGAAGCTGAATCAATGGACAAGAGGAAGCACCCTGGCACAATGTTCAGGCAAGCGGACGCGTCATCCAAAAGACGCCCTTGTGGTGGAAGCGGGCCGCCCCAGCCTCCACCGCCCTCCTCCTCCTCCTCCTCCTCCAACCAGCAGGGTCGTATCCGGGCTGTGGAGGTGGCGAGAGGAAGAACGGGGTATGGCTTCACACTGTCAGGCCAAGGCCC
>NW_022283231.1:0-880 GCF_004355925.1 Anarrhichthys ocellatus
TCTCTCTCTCTCTCTCTCTCTCTCTCTCTCTCTCTCTCTCTCTCTCTGTCTCTCTCTCTCTCTCTCTGTCTCTCTCTCTCTGGAGTTCATAAAGACTGACGTCATCAGCCTGCTGTGGAAGAAGTACTTCAGTAGTAATACCAGCGGTGTAGAAATACTTCAAAAGTATTGTTGAAGTATTAGCTTAATAATCTACTTAATGCACCATAAGATACCATAAAATACAAGTGCCTCAAATGTACACTGAAGTACTTGAGTAAATGTACTTTGACTGACTGCTATACTATGACATAGTACTTCTAAACGTAGATTAACGTGTCCTCCCTCAGGGTTTTCCTCTCCGTGGTGGCGCTGCTGGCCGTCGTGGTCTCTGCTGAAGGAAGTGTTGGGTGAGTCGAGGTCGTATACTTCTGTGTATTACTACAGTAGAAACAGACAGGAGTACTGAGTACAATACTGAATATTTTCACCTCTTTACCTTTCTGATGTGGAACTGAAGCTGTTACCTTTGTTCTCTACAAACACACCAGACTCCATTGATACAAACAGTCATCAGAACTCAGGGGTTTGTGGTCTCCATCGGTTAGCTTGTGTTGTTGTGTGACTTTGGTGTTTAGATCAGATTCACCAAAGTCACTTCTGAAGCGTCGTGTGACAGTGAAATGAATCCGTCTCTCTCTCTGACAGACCGAGCACCAACACCAGCTTCTGCTCCGAGTCCAAGGAATGTCTGGAGTATCAGCTGGTCTGCAAAACCGACGAATATGAGGTGAGAGGACCTCCGGTCGACACAGCAGGACGCCTTCACCCGGCCGTCGCTTCTCACACCGCGCGTGTGTGTGTGTGTGTGTGTGTGTGTGTGTGTGTGTGTGTGTGTGTG
>NW_022283231.1:890-3532 GCF_004355925.1 Anarrhichthys ocellatus
TGTGTGTGTGTGTGTGTGTGTGTGTGTGTGTGTGTGTGTGTGTGTGTTCAGGTGCGACACTACAGCCCCACCCGCTGGGTGTCCACTGATGCCGAGGCCTACTTCATGGGTGTGGGTGCAGCCATGGCCTTCAGGAGACTCTTCCAGTACATCACCGGAGCCAACGAGGGAGGTGAGGTCGTGACTCTATGTTCGTGGTTTAACAGGATTTTACATGTTGGGTAAATGTACTTGAACCCAATGTTCAAGCTTGTGCATCTTTTATTCAAATAAATGCTTTATTCTTTTATCAGAAGTAAGAATTACGGGTGAATTATTTTTTTTGATAAAGCAAGCAAACTTGATATTATCCGTCAAGTTAACTTTTATATGTAAGTTGAAACCAATTTGGAATTAAAATCTTCTTAACTTGAAATGGGAAGTTGTGTAAATGTGGTTGAGTTATTTTAGCTTGAAACTGTGAGAAACAATAATGCAGAAATGTGTGTTGGCTTGATGTAAAACAATTCTTTGTTTTATCTCGCTGTATCAAGTTCAATCAACTCTGACAACTTAAACAATGATGTTGAGACAACTAGAACATTCCAGTTGAATCAACTTTAGATTCTGAGTTGAATCAAAGGCAGCAGGTGAACTTTCATTTGCAAGTTTAACTGACTTGAAATGTTTTACAGTGTGTTCATTATGTGTGTGTGTGTGTGTGTGTGTAGGCTTCCAGATGGAGATGACCGCCCCGGTCCTGGTGAAGATCCCGGAGGAGACCAAGATGTGGGAGCCGGCCGTTTACACGCTCAACTTCCCGCTGCCGGCGGCCTATCAGGAGAAGCCGCCGGCGCCGACCAGCGACAAGGTGAGCGTTCCGAGGTGACTCTGATCCGATCGATGAGTTCTCTGTGATCAGAATATAAAAATAGACGCTGCTGTCCTTCATCTCTCTGTGTGAAAACATCCACAGATATGAAATGAATTAATGTATCAGATGATAATAGCAGATAGAGTTTAATGATTACTACACATTTATTACACATTTATAGTCACAGTATGAACTCTGTGATGTTTATTATTTACATCCATTGACTGTTTTAGTTTCAGTATGATTTCTCAACACAGAGAACCAAATCTGAATGAGGAAGTGAATACATGAGTCATTAAAATGCTCAAATAAATCAAAAACAACGTCGGCTAGTTTAGCGTACTTTATTGTTCCACCTCAGGAATCGATAACGACTCGTCGTATCTCCGTCTGTCTGTACGATTATCACAGAAAACATTAAGAATCCACTTCAATCATCACATATTGTTGAAAAAAAGCTCAATAATTTGATTTCCTGACATTTTTAAGATTGTCTTCCACTCACACAATAAAAAACTCCTGCTTTAAATTGTTGTCTGTTTTCAAACGTGCAGCCATCAGAGCTACGTGGTGTAAATGTTCCCGCCTTCACGTTAGCGGCTGCATTGATGTGGTTCATTCAGCGTTATAAAGCCAAATAAACAGACTTTTACTGTGATTTAGTCACAGTTTTGTTAGTTCTCTCCACAAGACCACAAGTAAATAACGTATTACTTAATTACTTAATACTTGCTATGCTAAGCTAACATTGTAGCAGCTCCATCAACACGTAAAACATCGTGATCTGAGCGTAAATACGGCAGCGTGGTTATTGTTTCTATACAAAGATATCTTCAGACTGTGTGACGTAAAAATACATAAACTCATCATTTAAGATGTTTCCAACATTGACGACATGGTCAGGAGATTCTCCCTCTGATTGGTTCTTTACGACGCGGCGTCGAGCTCATCTCACACTCAGGTTTCAACACGCTCAACGTGTTCTTGTGCTTCACAGCTCGGATCAGATTCTTCTCTTATCTGCTGGATTCCGGCTCCAGAAAGCTCTCTCTCTATCGTTGTGTTAAAAGAACTGCTGACTCCTTTTTTCTAGTATTTGGAGTAGTATTTTCTTCTGCCGTACACGTCAGTGTTTGACTGTCGTGATGCGTGTCCTGCTCAGCTGTACTTCACGGAGATGCCGGAGATGGACGTGTACGTGAGGAGCTACGGAGGCTGGATGCTGTCGGTCACCTCCAGGCTTCACGCTCACCTGCTGACCAAAGAGCTGAAGAGAGTGGGAGCGTCCTACAACCACAGCTACCACTACGGAGTCGGCTACGACAGGTCCACCGACTCTTTACCTCTTCTACAGCTCTATAATGCATGAACATACTTTAATGCACCATCGTCAGTTTATAATTAGAGTGACGGAGGAGCTCAAGAACCGTAACACGTGTTAAGTGCTCACTGACGTTGTATTCAAGGATCAGAGTGTTTTATAATTCCCATAGATTCAATACTTTATGATATGTTATAATTATTATAATTACTGTTACTTGTGTGTGTGTGTGTGTGTGTGTGTGTGTGTGTGTGTGTGTGTGTGTGTGTAGTCCCTTGAAGCTGTTGAACCGGCACAATGAGGTTTGGTACGTGTCCGATGGGGAGCTGGTCTGCACTGATCCACAGGAGCCGACCCCCCCCACACACACCCAGACCGACTCTAACCGACTCACCCTCA
This sequence comes from Anarrhichthys ocellatus, assembly GCF_004355925.1. Lineage (NCBI taxonomy): Eukaryota > Metazoa > Chordata > Actinopteri > Perciformes > Anarhichadidae > Anarrhichthys > Anarrhichthys ocellatus. Next base: position 3,464 of record NW_022283231.1, read on the forward strand.
CTCACTCCCTCCAACCTCTCCTCACTCACTCCCTCCTTTAACTCCTCCTCATCCTCACAACCCCCCCCC
>NW_022283231.1:3632-4731 GCF_004355925.1 Anarrhichthys ocellatus
CCCCCCCCTCCGTCCAGATCCCGCTGGACCCGACGACCAACTCCTCGGACCCGGCCTCCGCGAGCCTGTCCCCGGAGCTCCGGTCCGACGGCGCCCCGTTGAACGGGACGTCCCCGGCTGATGACGCTCATTAGCAACAATCACACGAGAGTCGAGCAGCTGTTTCAGGTTCATGCATAGAAGAAACAGACGCGTTCCCGTGTGCCCCTCTAACTCCTCCTTATGCCACTAAAGTATATGTTCTGTCACAGCTTTGCACCTGCAGCTTCCTCGTCATACAGCTGCAGCGTAGAGTTAAATAAGACGTGTTCATTGGTTACAGTGTCAGGCTGAAGGCAGAGACGGATGCTGTTTAACTGTCTGTAGCTCGTGAGGAGACAGTGAAGTGTGTCTGATGACTGAACTGAGCAGTCGTCACGTCTTCTAGCCTTCTAGTGAAGTGTGATGCTGTTATCTCTTCTTCTCTTTAACATAACATCCTGAGAGCTTCTCCTCCTCGTTCAGCTTCATGTCAGTTGGTTTCATGTTGGAGGTTCAGTGTGTTCACGTTTGGGATCTTTGGTGCAGCCGTGGACTATACTCTATGACTCTATACATACAAGAGTTCATGACATCTCTCATCAGTCAGCAAGTGTCTCAGAATGTTAACTCATTACAATTACAAAAAGCATTTTGATTAGATTAGTTTGGCTCCAAGAATTCACATATTTAAACAATAAGGTTTGGGAGATTAATAACTTAATAATATGCTGTGTTACAGAACGGCCTTCCATTCATTTCACTGTGATCAATAGTTAGTCATCTTTGAATCTAATCCTCAACAGAACAGTGAGATGCATGGACATGAAGACCTCTCTGGTCCTCTTGAGGACCGGCACCAGTTCTTGTTCCTTTCACCATAAACACAAATGAATTACAATATTTAACAAGACTTCCCTCAAAGTCCACATTTAGAGTCTTTGTCAGGAGCGAACAAGGCGAACATCAACTTCACAAGTGTTCCAGGACGGAGGAGATGTTCAGTGTTAAAGGTTCTATATACGACATTCAGATCATTAATATCTAATAACTCATCTATGTAGAGATCTACAGGAGTGGA
>NW_022283231.1:4741-5977 GCF_004355925.1 Anarrhichthys ocellatus
ATATCTAATAACTCATCTATGTAGAGATCTAGAGGAGTGAAGGACTTAATTAATATCTAATAACTCATCTATGTAGAGATCTAGAGGAGTGGAGGACTTCCAGCGTTGGTGTCCCGTGTGAAGTTGCTCTTGATGTGGTGACTCTTTGTCACTAAGTCACGTGATGTTACATCTTTAGCTGGTTTTTAACACTAACCAAGTTGTTTTTGTTGCTTCGACCATCTTTCTACGCGTAGATCGGCGGTTCGATCCCCGGCTGCTCCGAGGACGTGATATCGTGTGACGTTATGAAACGTAGCTGTTAGCTGTTACCTGTTACCTGTTAGCTCTGTCAGCGCTGTTGTTGTTGTTGTTGTTTGCACTGTTAGCGCTTTTAGCACCATTAGCTGTTAGCCGCCAGTTCGGCCATGTTGAGAGCCGTGTGGAGACAATTCGTGAATCATAGATTATGATCTGAATTATATATAGAGAGCCTGTAACAAAAAACACATTTGCTTCCAAAGGTTTCCTTCAACATAGTTTTTTGTACACTGTGAAGTGAAGAATGAACTCAAATTAGCCGCTGATGTTAAATCCCGGACGCATTTATACCTGAAAAATCTGATCTCAACGTAGGTCGGAATCCCCCAAAGATCCCAAAATCACTTCTGATCAACCAATGCAATACGAGCTACATGAGCTAATAACACCGCTGTCTGTGTATGAGCTACAAGCTGTCTGTTCTGAGGAAGGTGCAATAAAAACCATGAAAAACTCTTCGTACTATTGGTGTGTTTGGACGAACTGAGGAAATAACCTTCTCGTGATGATTGTTTAGGGTTGAATATTCCATCAGGTATCCAGACTAACAGGTGGACAGCAGCACACTGACCTCATCTCTCAAACACACGGGTCCTTAAATGATCCTGTTCTTGGTTGGTGGCTCTAGAATCTGCTCTCCAGGTACACGGACACATACATGACTTATTTCAACATACTATGAACTGTTTTATGCCTTTCTTTTTGGATATGCTATGTTATGACTTTTATAAAACTATTTATGATTTATCACTTTATGACTTTTTATTAACATGCTATACTTTCACTTTTTAAAACCTTTTTCGACATACTATACTATGAAGTATAGTGAAGTATGAAGTATAGTATGTCGCATACAATGAAGTACAGTATGTCGCATACTATGAAGTACAGTATGTCGCATACTATGAAGTATAGAATGTCGCATACTATGAAGTA
>NW_022283232.1:0-5976 GCF_004355925.1 Anarrhichthys ocellatus
CCAAGTTTGTTTGCCTGTAACTTGGCCAGCACATAGATGATTTTTTTTTAGTTTTTTTGTGGTCCATCATGGAGATTCAGTGAGTGCACTTCAAAAGAAGCTTATGACCCCGTACACTGACGAGAGATCATGAATTAGCATTACTTCCATGCGTGACACTAATCTTGTCTTAATTATGCAATTAACTATCTGTCTTCAAATAGTCCACATTTCAAAGAGTTCAGTCAGGCATTAACAGTTGTGGGCAGGCGGATATCTTCCGCTGTGACCGAGCGGTAACGCTGCACATTTCTCTCGTTTTATCCGCACGTGAGCCAATTTGAAGTGGAAACTTTTAGCGTGCTCGTCAGTGGACGCTGCGTGGGCGCCACTTAGCATCTTTGAGATAGCCTCTGGATAAACAACACTGGACAGACAGTGTAGCCGTCTGTTGGTGCCGAAGTTTGACTCGACGACGCCAACATTTCCTTCACACAGAGGCAGCCTTTGTTTAAATGTTGGCGACACGCTCTTCTTCTTCGTCGTCGTTTAGCATTAACTCCAGCAGTCGAAACAGCAACAGTCTTCTTCTATCGACATTTCAAATTCCCAGCAGGAAACTTTGACAACTTAGCGTCGGTGTCGCGACGCATGCCAATATTACAAGCTAGCGCTAACTTTAAAGAGCGTAAAAATAGGGGCACGAAATACATGCAATATTGTTAAACACAACTGTGACTCTTAATTAAATAGTGTTGTGATCGGTAGGGATTTTCCGTCACTTACCATCTTCCTTTTCATCGAAAACGGGTCTCTTTGAAGAACTATTGGCTCCCATCCTCTTCTTCCACTTGCCCCAGTGAAACATTGATGCTCAGCTTGCATTCCTCGCCTCTTGAGGAGAAAACTGCAGCTCTGTGTTGGACACCCTCCTCAAAAGGACCGTAGTACTAACCGTACATTTCACCCAAAAAAAAAAAAAAAACGAGTCCGTTATTTCGCTTTAATTAACGTTATCTATCCTGCCGCAAATGTGCACGCCGCCACTTCAAGTCTCACCAAACCTATGCACTAAACCGGAACAAGTACCGACGCAGCATACAATATTTGTCAAAGAAACACTGGTCGGTTTGTTACAGTCGGTGGTTGGTATCACCACTCGGTACTGGTCGTGTTCCGCTGTCTTCCGTAGCCTGCCAGTCGAACCGAGAGACTTGTGTTTTGTCGGGGCTGAGAGTAAGAACTGCGTCAAGCTAGTCACAGTTAGCTCAAACTAAACAGGAAGTCGTTCAGTGTTGCCTTAAGAATAAAAGCTCAGAGAAAAGTCATTAGTGCAATGTGGCTATTTAGAATAATTTAATTGATACATTAATTGTATGATTTGTATCGATTCATTTTACACCAAAGCACGCAGGTGCACAAAATGCAGTCATTGAATGCAGTCTTTTTATAGACAATACATGTGAGCGAATGAGTATGATGTCCAAAAGAATAACCGTTTTTCTCTATGGACTCTGGCATATAGAATATGTAAGTAAAAGCCTCTAGTGGATCAGGAAGAAAAAAAAGATGTACAGCTATATCTTTCAAAAATCCTCCTGTTGTAGTTTAATCTGCGTTCATTTCCCTTCACTGTAAACGAATTGCCGATGATACTTTAATTGTGAAAGTTAGAACCGGAAGCTACCCGCTAGTTGTCTGTGTAACTTGACACTCGTGAGAGTAGTGTGAGAGTAGTGTGACAGTTGCTGGCCAGTGACTAGTCGACGTAGCCCCCGTATCACAGACTGTCATGCATATGAACGCACGAGGACCAGCCTCTCTGGAGGTGAAGCCAGGATGGCTCCGAGCTAACTGGGGGGGCTTCCATCGCCTGTTACCAGCAGACAACTGGTGCTTTCCTCCAGCCTCGGTGAATTATTCCACAATCTCATTAGGAGATGGATGGGTGGTTCCGGATCACTGAGGGGGAAAAGGGATTTTAACACGTAGTCTTTAATATGCACAGTAGGTTTATTTGCAGTTCACCTTGTCTGCACGTGGACTGCGGTCGAGCCAGCCTCCACTTCTAAAAAAAAAAAAAAACACCAGTCAAGCCAGACCGCACGTTGTCTGAATGCGTTGATCATGTATGGAGCAGGCATTTACCTCAAGAACGTGTAAGAACTGACCTCAAAATAAGAGCACGTTCTGGTGAATCTGGTGATTCAGCCTGTCAACAAAAACATCAATGAAAATACATAAATAAGTAAAAGAAAATTATTAAATGTTAAATAATACATTAAATGAATGATAATCAAAATAATAACTACCGCCAGCAAATTGTACTTCAGATAAAAAAATGAATTTGAATTGTGTCAAACATTAAAATAAAGAAAACGTTTCCAAAGACCAATCCCCCTTTAAAATGTCATATATGAGACACATGCTATGGAGGGTTTTCAAATACATAGCTAATTGCATTATTAAATTCATGAATAAATAAATAAAAATAATTTAATGCTTAATTGTCACCATAATTCAATTAAAATATACATTAAATATATAGTCGTTTTTATTCATTTGAGGGTGTGTGTATTTACACAAAAGCTATCTGAGCATATAGGGAAATAACAAGCAAAACTATAAACATCACTGCAGCAAATGGACAAAGTATGACATGCATCGGCTGGGTCAAAATCACTTTCACATTAGCCACTGATGAAGCTCCAGCGGAAGATGTTATTGTCCCCACGCATGAAAGATACTAGCCTTGAACCACCTGTCCTCGGCACCGACACAATGCTCCTCGCTTTTAAACTAAGGCTGAGCCATGTGCCATTAACCAGTAAACTGTGACTGCACCTGAAGGTTTTTCTGATCTCTGGGCAAAGTTTAGACCTCCAATATCTGCAGACATAGAACTGAAATCTGGTATGCTGTCTGTGCACCCCAATTCTGTGAATATAAACAAAATGAAAATAAAAAATCCAATAGAGAACTCCGGTCCTATACGTCCAGGTTACCGCCTCCTCCACTGGCCTATGGCCGTCATCATGGAGGGACAGACACCAGTGGCGCAGGGACTTAATCTCCCAGGGCCACCTCAGCGGTCAACAGCGTGACCTCACAGATTAAAGCCGAGGGGGTTTCGTTTACCAGGTGTGCTCGGCCACCCGAATGGGCTCGCGGTTGGGCCTTTATAGATGATGTCACTCAATATGATTGGCTGTATGTGGGAGAGACTAAACTGATTCGCTGTGCGCGCCTGCGACCCGCCCCTGCTCTGCGTCTGATTGGCTATACCCTTCCAGGCTGCTGTTAAACGCTAACGCTAGCCTAGCCAAGACGCTAACCGGCGGTGCGGACTAGACGGGCACAGGTGGATGGCTTTTGTTCCCGTAGTCCGAAGGTAGGCAAACCGGTCCTATCAATGGGAAGTTTTAATTTGCCTTTTATTTAAAAAATATAGTTTTAATGCTATTTCATCATTAAATTCACTTCTGGGAATTTTGAGACGAGAAATCAACTGCATAGATTTCAAATATTGGCAGTTTTACAAAAAAAATGATGTAAATTGAAAGTTTGTCGAATGTGGTGGTACATGTGTATTTACTCCGGCCTTCTCCGGTTTCACCCACATTCATTGTTAAAAAAATGTAAATAAATTCAACTTCTGCGCACCTCTCTTATCATTTGCTGTCGAGCTGTAAATATTCAACACAGACTGAAGTTCTGCTGATTCAGTGAAATGTATGAATTTCAAATTCATATAAAATACAAAGAAGGTAAAAAATATTAAGAGTTAAAATATGTGTTCCTGAACTTCCTTAAGGGCTCCTAATTTTATTTTATTTTTTTTAACAGAGCAAGAAACTCCCTTGGGAGCTGAAAAGTTGAGTTGAGTTATCCTTCAAACTTCTGAGAGAGTGAAATAAATCCTGATTTGGCTAGACTGGTTTAGTGTTTAAAAGGACACCAAACCATTCTAGCCAAAACAAAAAGGATTGATCCACACAGCACAATATGCAGACCCATCTGTGCTTTGGAAGTGTCAGAAAGCATCAGTAACAGGAAAGCACTGGAGTAGGTGCAGAACGACCTCTGGGCAACGTGCCGGAGGTATTCTAGAGACGCTTCGCCGCTTTCGTGGTCCTCTGAGTAAAAGTAGGACGTGACGGAGACAACTTCCACACAGACATGTGGGAGGAAGAGAAAGTCATGAAAGGAGGGAGACAATGCCAGGCAAAAGGGAGAAATCGGAGTGTTTTAGGTCGACTGTGAAGCAAAGGGTGGGCCCATCATCCCTTTTGTACTGCTGGAGCCTTGGACAACGACATCAAACTCGAGAGTCTTCAGGGGCGTCGGCTTGTAACCTTACATGGGCCTGTTCCTCCAGATGAGGAAAACAAAATGAATTTAAAGACCAACGACTCATGAAGCTCACTGAGTGTTCCAATACCCATGCTAGCATACTATTTAGTATACCAGAAAAATAATGTAGTATGTCACAATTCATAGTATGTCAAAATGCAGCATGCCAAACATACCAGGATGTTCTTCGGCATCCGGTCACATTTTGCAGTAGGCAACCCGCCATGCTTTTCTGGCTATGCTGACCCACAGTCCTTTGCGCAGCACATGTGTGAGCGAAAAAGCCAAAGTTCAAGGCGTCATGTTTTAAAGGAAGTAGCATGTTCCGATTAAATACACTTACAGTAAAAAGAAAAAGTATGCAATTTGGAGCGCAGAGTTTATATACTCGCTGTGGTGAAGCCGGTGTGCGCCACGAAATGGTGCAATCACGGCCTGCGTGTAGTGCGAGAAGGCTGGCGCTTTGTTCGTGCGCCTCTGAATTTGTTGCTTTCCAGGTTGCACTCATTTTCTACTTGCGTCTTCACAGTAGGTTTCCTCTGGGGTGTTTTGGAGAATACTTCAACTAACAGTGCATTGAAAAAAATAAAAAAACAACAGCTCTCTCTCGACGGAAAAATGTCTTTTCTTTTCGGTTTTACTGAGTAGAAGAAGAAGACAGACCAACATGATTTCCTCTCTTAGTATTCTCTCTGTCTTTCTCATTATTCCATGTAAACGTAGTGCCTCTTTAGTCGCTGACAAAGCAAAGCAAATGTTTTTTTGTTGTCCTCAATATCGGGAAACCACAAGATTTACTTCACCCATCGTGTGTTGTTTTTCCTCCAGAGGCTGACCGTTATAGCTCAGAGTGCATCGTCACTTGGAGTTCCACGCTTGTGCTGTGTCCTCGTCTTCTGTTTTCTTGTGCTCAGCTTAGGGTTTTATCTTGTGATTTACAGGGTCATCCTTAGTTTATCCTTATTGTTATGCTAAGGCACCCATTATGTTCAAATGTATTTTTAGGGCCTATATCAGCTTAACTTTACGTCAAGAAGAAATTATTCTCAAGCCCCCCCGGCTCGCTGCTAAGTCATAACTCTTGTACCATTTCAGAAGGAGAGCAGCTAAATACAAGGGGACTGAGGCAGTTGCCGATTACAGTTTGTGTATGGATTAAATATAATCTTTATCGTTATCTTTAAAAGGCGTTAAAAGTACTCAAAGGAGCGATTCCTTGTCACGGAAAGGGAACCGTGAAGTAGCCATTGATCAGGGCAAAATCCCTTTGATATTTAAAGGAGCCTTGTTTGGGTTTGTGCAGTTCAATCTGTGTGTGGAAGAGGACACAAGAGTGGCAATGGAGATGCAGAGGAGGCGCCCCCTGCTGAGGTGACTGAGCATGTGAAGCTGAAGAGGAGGAGGAGGAGGCAAAAGAAAGCAGAAGACAGAGGATAATGGAGAGGCTGAAGTGGAGGCTCAGGTCTCTGCCCCGCTACTCACCAGCCTGATCAACTCAATTCAAGTCGGGCCTTTACACCCTCTCCCTTACCCACTTCCCATGTAGTGTCAGTGTCCAATTTGCGTCCAACAGCGAGTCTATGGCACAATCCAACATATACGGACTTGTGGACTCTGAAGTGGGTTCCCACAAAGTCTGGGAGG
>NW_022283233.1:0-5978 GCF_004355925.1 Anarrhichthys ocellatus
CTGGTGTGGATTATACTGGACTGAACTGAACAATGAACTGGTGTGGACCGATTTCTGTGTGGAAGTGAGGTCTCAGATTAAACTGACCGATGAAGACGAAGATCTGGTGGTGAGAATATCTGAGCAGCATGGACACTGATAGAGTCTGAAAAAGACAAAACATGAGTTAGATATTTCTGCTTTCCTTTAAATCTTCCTCTTTATTCTAAAACACCACCTCACACTGCCATGGAAGATGTTAATATGAAAGTCTAACCTTTGACTTAAGTATTTAAAACTGTCAGACATCACCGCGATAACTTATTCACTTACGAATATGACCATGATGACGAAGGCGGCCAGGTAGGATGTTCTGGCCATCCACATGCTGACAAAGCGGTAATGTTCTCCAGACACCACATTTCTCAGGAACCCTGCAGAGAACCACACTGTGCCATCAACAACCTGCTGATGACTCAGTTTCTAACTCACTGAACTACACACACCAGGTTACTGATTACTTATTAGATAATCGCTGGTCTCTTATGGAAATGAGGGACAAGCGGGACTCCGGTTCTGCAATCAGAGTAGGGGACAAGCGGGACTCCGGTTCTGCAATCAGAGTAGGGGACAAGCGGGACTCCGGTTCTGCAATCAGAGTAGGGGACTAGAGGAAATTAGGTTCTGATGGCTCAGGTTCATAGTCAGGGCTGGCTCAGGTTCATAGTCAGGGCTGGCTCAGGTTCATAGTCAGGGCTGGCTCAGGTTCATAGTCAGGGCTGGCTCAGGTTCATAGTTATTTCTAAAGCTGAGAAATAGAAGCGGAACATGGGTTTGGTAATGAGGAGATGGATCTAAGGATCTGTAATTGAAGTCGGGGGTTTGAGAAACAGAATTGGTATTGAAACTGGATTTGTTAAGACACAACATCAAAATATTTTGGAACAAACAGGTGATGTCTCGCTACCTTTGTTCTCCTCGTTTTCTGCGAGCGCCTTCACGCTGGACATCAGGATGTCATCGTAACCCAAAAACTCGTCCAGCAGGAAGCGACTGAAGCCGTCACCGAAACACTCGTCCTTCATGGGATCTGAACAGGTGAACAAGTTTCATCAAAGGTGTGAGAGTCACGTGACTGTGAGGCAGACAGGTGTTCAGTGTTCTCTTCTCATTTATCTATTTTGTGCCTCCTCGTCTCCTCCCTCCTTGATCTCAGCGCTCCACCTTGAAGGACGTCCCAATTCTAACATGCATCTCTAGGAGCTAGGAGGCTTCTGGAGGAGCTATAAGTAAGGAAACACTGGTGCATCCTTTAGGGAAGTCTTTCAACACCCGTGAGGAATAAATGAGTGGTGATACACAGCTGAATAATCTGAAACCATAACAGGACTCTACATGCAACTATTCCTTTTGTTCTCAAAAGTTATATATATTTAAGATGATCAAACTTTCTGTCCTTTACAGTTTGTGTAGCTCACTCTGTTCTAACTGCATTCATTAATGACATTTTCACCGGAGATTAATTATGTTGTTATCTTGATCGTAGCTACATTAAATTCACCTGCTATTGTGAATTGAATTAATATTAAATATACTGTATATATATCGTCTCTTCCTCGCCTCCTCCGCTCTCATCTCCTGTGGCCTGGACTAAAATGCGAGGAGAGAAGGTGAGGAAAGGAATCAAGGATATACAAACTGGGAAATGACAAAAGCCTTCAGTGTCTTACCCAAAGTAACGACCATGACAGGGATGTTGAGTCTCTGTCTGGTGGTCTGAGACAAACGCAGGAAGCCGTACTCCAGAGAATACTCCACGATGTACTCCTCCTGAGGCCACACTAAGGCGACAAGAACATGACTACTTTTAGGACACCAACAGACATGACACTACAGTATCTGAGGAGGTTCATCTTCATAATGAGCTCTTCCTCTTGTTCTGGTTTACAGTCACTGAGACTGCTACCACCTTCTGGGGTTAAGGAGAATCTCAGATCTCCACAGGTGGAGGAGGAAGAAATGAGGAAAGAGGGAGGTGGAGAGGAGGGAGGAAAAGGAGGAGGAGGGGGGGGAGAGGAAGAGGTGTAGAGGAGGTAGAAGGAAGGAGGAGAAGGGACAGGGAGGAGGAATGAGGAGGAGAGAGGAAGAGCGGGAGGAAGAGGAGGAGGGTTTACCTGCTCTGGTCATCATCTCCAGCTCAGACACTGAGTCCTTCAGCGGCTGCATACCTTTAGTGGCCTGGCTGAAGGAGACGTCCTGGCTGTCGTTCACTCCTGCTCCTCCTCTTCCAACACCTCCTCCAATCAGAGATGGCTTCAGACGAGGCTCAATGTCAAGCTTAAACTGCAGGAGAAAACAGAGTAGAACTAGTTCTTTCTGTAAAAGAACGAATCTGAAAACTAGGGGGACTACTCTGAAAACTACGGGGACTACTCTGAAAACTACGGGGACTATCTGCTCACCTGCACTGAGCTGTTGTCAAACATCTCCAGGGTCATCTCCTCCTCGTCGTCTTCCTCCTCCTGCAGTGCTGCCAGGCTGAGCCCCACCACTCCTCTCGGTCCTCCTCCTCCCTCCTCAGCCTCCAGCTCCTCCTGGAGGCCCGTGGAGTCGTAGTACTGCAGGAAGACCGGGGCTCGGCTGGAGTTCCTCTGGATCTCCACCCGCAGGATGCCGTCCCGAGGCCAGCGCTCCCTCACCACCTCCAGACAGTTGATGGGCGAGCGAGAGAAGGCGATGTGAATGTAGGCGAGGATGAAGAGGACGAAGAGCGCCTGAGCAAGAGCACATAGGAGTAAATAAGATAACGCCTCCACTAACATGATGTTAGGCTGATAGTCAGTGGAGCTCATTTAACTTTCACACATCAAAAACATTCTCATCATAGCTGCTATTGATGCCTTTATTTGATGATCGCGCTGAAGTCAGTTTGATAATCTCAGGCTTAAGCAGGCAGCAACCTCTGGTTCTTTAAAGTGAAGTCAAAGCTTCATGTGTTAAAGCTGCATTCTCTCTACTGTCCATCGGGGGGCGACTCCTCTGGTTGTATAGAAGTCTATGAGAAAATGATTCTACTTCTCTCTTGATTTATTACCAGTCTGCATCATGACCCAGCAGTCTGTTGCATCACTGTTTTCTGAGTAAAGCCTGGAGGGGTGACTGCTGTTAATCTGGTGGATTTACACAATCTCTGGACTTCCCCACCAGACTCCATTCAAAATCCTGTCATTTTAATCTGCAGGAATGATCCTGCAGATTAGACAGCTTCTTAAAGGAACATTCTGTTGTTGTTTTCCAGGCATATTTGTTTATGTTGTCCAGAGGACACTGGATGGACTATAAGTTTCAACTTGACTTACATGAGATGCTGCTGTTAACAGAGGATGACAAACGTTAAGGTTTCATGAACCCCATCCTGACTCAGTAACCCTGTGTTATATCTTTACTAGAGATGCACCAATCTGACTGCTGACCAACCAATCAGTGTCAGATATCAGATTATTTGCAGGTCACATTTCCACATCTGTGCCGCTGCTCGATAGTTTAACATCTTGAGATATTATGAAATGTGATTTAGGAGACGAGCACTTCTCCTTGTCCTTAACGTGTTGCAGCTGGTTAGCGGTCTAAAGTGATATTAAAAAGTTTGCTATAACGTTAGAGTAGATAACATGAAAACAAAATGTGTGGTTAGAACTCAGCTGGTCCGTTAGCTGCTAGCTAACGTGAGTGTTCTTCAGCGTGAGTGAAGGAGACAGAAAGCTCAAAAAGAAATTCATGGAGAAACCTTAAAAATACTTGTGACAACTAAGTTAAATCAGACTTATATATTATATTGTAATTCATTCCCATCATGCTGCTCACAGTAATCAGAGTCCTGCTGGTAACTAAGCTAACGGCTAACATAACGGAGGTTGCATTGACTTGTATTATGATGCTACACCTTGTGTTATATATCTAACTCTATATAACAGACGTTTCACACCTTGTGTTATATATCTAACTCTATATACATACCTGCAAACTCATGAGAGGTGAAATAGGTGACAAGCCCGAAACCCTATCGGGGGGGGGGGTGCTCCGAGAATTTTATTTTAAATATGAGCTTTAAAATGTAGCATTCTGGTGTACTCTGAGAAGAAAATTAAGTGATAAGACATTTACTTTAAGCAAAAAGCGAATGTGTTATTCATTATTAATCACTATTTCAGCTCTATTATTAATATTAACCTTTATTTAGACAAAATCCATTGAGACCGAGGTCTCATTTTGGTCAAATGAACACAAAGATAGCAAGAGTAGCGAGAACCATCGCCTGTACAAAATAAAGTGATTAGTTTTCATTGAACCCTGTTACTGTACGGCTTCATATTAACTTCTACTGTTACTCTAAAGCTGTTAGAATTGTGGCCCATCTTATATTTGCAATTAATATGCATTCAACCCAGTTCAATTATTTAAATGAAAATGATAATCTACTCTGGCTAAAGTAGTTTATCAAGAGTAAAATAATAGCTGTGATCTACACACCTCTGCATTAGCAACCTGCTGAAATGAAGGTACAGGCACCTTAACCCTCTCATTACTTCAGGGTCCTTGGGAGCAACGTCGGACTGTTGGGACTGTACACTGACTGTGGTCATCACAGTGAACAGTGTGTCAGTGTGATGAGAGGGCATGTGAGCCCTTGTTGCTGTAGTTCATCTCCTTGGAGCAGAGGCTGCATTTAGCATAGCCTGCCTTATCAATGTATTTAAAACACTGACAGCAGGAAGCTGTACTCGCGTCTGTTTAGACCTCCACCTTTATCCAGGCCCAGCTCCACTCACAGCTCAGCCCTGCGTCAAACTAGCCTCCTCTTCCTGGAGCTCTTTGACCACATGATCTCATCAGTATCTGGACCTCATGTTTCGTGGTCATAAAAGTTATTCTGACCACGAAATCATCCTCATTCTACTTAGAGTTAAAAAAACAACAACTTGCAACCAGATGCGCCGGTGTTCCGGTTTAACGTTAACGAGTGACCGCGTGAACTGAACCGGAACACGGGGGGCTGCATGTTTCATCACGTTACATTTTTTCCTTCTAAATCGTGATAATGACGAATGTTAACAGTCGACAAAGTTCCGCATGCAGTGGACGTTAACTTAACACAGCGAGTCTGAACTGTAACGGAACATAACGTAACTTAAACTTTAACGAAGGGAAATGAAGACACTGTAGACATCTGAAAGCTGATTGGCCAAGACTCGACACATCAAAGATGTTCTATTGTGAAGATCACGACATCACCTTTTCTCCTCGTCTCACTCCAATCTGAGAAACGCTGGCTGGCCAGTTGACCCCCCCCGAAAAAAAACTCTACGGATCTACACGATTCACGTGGATGATATATTTTTGATTCAAAACGGTGAATTTCACCGAACAGTGACAAGTTTGCAGATATGTATATAAGAGAGGTTTCACACCTTGAGCAAGACGAAGAACTCAAAGACCCTCCTGAAGGACAGAGGGAACAGTCGGGCGTATGTGACGGCCATCTTGAAGAAGAGGGCGTGAAAGAGGCGGTCACGGACGTTGATGAGGGGGTTCTGGTTGATGTTGGGGTTTCGAATCCTGTTGGGTCCCATGTTGTTGTTGTTGTTCAGAGGGACGTTGTTGTTGTTGGCCTGGTTGTCAGACATGATCTCTGTCTCTGGATTATTCAGCTCACTGCATAAACTAACAGCTGATTCTAGGTCAGCATGGCTGCTGACAGGTGTCCTCGGAGTGAAGGTAGAACGTTGACCTCAGATCAAGAGAAGAAGTTCTCCACAGAGTTCACACCAAGCTGAGAGCTGATGGACTCGACTTCTTTACACAGATGGCACTGAAAATAATTCAATAAACACTGATTATTACACTGAAAATGTCAGATATTAAGTTACAAAAATACTTAATGTAAAAATATTACAGTGAATAAAGGCAGTAGACTTCAGTGAATAAAGGCAGTAGACTTC
>NW_022283234.1:0-4468 GCF_004355925.1 Anarrhichthys ocellatus
AGAGAGAGATATAGATAGAGAGAGAGATATAGATAGAGAGAGAGATATAGATAGAGAGAGATATAGATAGAGAGAGATAGATAGAGATATAGATATAGAGATAGATATAGATAGATAGAGATAGATATAGATAGAGATAGATAGAGATAGAGATAGATAGAGATAGAGATATATATAGATAGAGATAGAGATATAGATATAGATATAGATAGAGATAGATAGAGATATAGATAGAGATAGATAGAGATAGATAGAGATATAGATATAGATAGATAGAGATATAGATATATATAGATAGAGATAGATAGATAGAGATATAGATATATATAGAGATATATATATAGAGATATATAGATATATATAGAGATAGATAGAGATAGATAGAGATATAGATAGATATATATATAGATAGAGATATAGATATATATAGATAGAGATAGAGATAGATAGATATAGATAGAGATAGATAGAGATATATAGATAGAGATATAGATATATATAGATAGAGATAGAGATAGATAGATATAGATAGAGATAGATAGATATAGATAGAGATATAGATATATAGAGATAGAGATAGATAGATATAGATATATATAGATAGAGATAGATAGAGATATAGAGATAGAGATATATATAGATATAGATAGAGATATAGATATAGATAGAGATATATATAGATAGATATAGAGATAGATATATATAGATAGAGATAGATATATATAGATAGAGATAGATATATATAGATAGATATAGAGATAGATAGATAGATATAGAGATATAGAGATAGATATAGAGATAGATATATATAGATAGTCAGGCAAGATATTAAACACAATAACCGAACTCTGCCCAGACTCTCTTTGCCTCACTATGAGTCTGATCTGTCGCTCCTGCGACGGCGCGGCTCTGTGCGGTGCGCAATCAATTCTCTCCGTAGCAGAGAATTTCTTTGGCTCGTAACCGCCATGAATCGACTTAAAGAATCCGTTTCCTCACTTCTGCAGGGACATTGTCAGAAACATGAGCTGACATGTAGAGGAAGAACAACATCATCATCATCATCATGTTCCTCTTGGACTCTTTTTAATTCCTCTCATAATAATATTAATAACAACAACTTTATTTATATAGAACCTTTAAAAACAGAGTTTACAGACAAAGCATAACAGCATACGATGAAAATCGACTAATAAATAAAAATAAAATAATTTGATATAATAATTTAGTAAAATTAACAAATAAAAATAAAACGGTAGAGTGACGACATCACATGAAAGCCGATCTGTAAACATGTGTTTTAGGAGAGAGAACATGTAGCTTCTGTCTGGAAAACATCAAACTCTGCAGCTTCATGTTGTTGAAGTCTTTTCTTATCAGCTCACATTCCTCCACAGTTTACACACACACACACACACACACACACACACACACACACACACACACACACCATTCTTCATGAATCCTGTTTACTTCACCGTTTGAGTCTCTGATCTGAACCAAGAAAAACTAACAGACACTCCTTTTTATAAATCCTCCAAACAATGGTCGCTTTTCCTTTTGTTTCACTTCATTTCTGTGAAAATCAGCTTTCAGAAACTTGGATCTGCAGTAGTGAGAGTCAGTGTGACGACTTTATTTCTCTTTAATGAGGCTCTGTATTCATATTTATGAGAAGACCAGAGGACCCGGTGCTGAAGTTCAGCAGCAGCTTTAATATAATCTCAGAGTTGTATTAATAGGAGTGTTCAGTCTCTCACTCAGAGTCAGTCAGTGTGTGAAGAACCAACTCCCACAAATGGATTCTTTTCTCTCCATTTAGAGACGAAACTGAGTTCAGAGCAGGAAGGAGCTGAATTTGACTGGTTCTAAAACACTAACTGAAGCACAAAGAACGTCCTAATGACCAGTTCAAGTGCTTATTATCTGGAGCTCTTATCAGCAGGACGACATCATTTCTATTTCCTTTCTGTACAAAAGCACTCGTAACTGTACACCAAAAGCACTCGTAACTTTGGGGTTATTAGGACTTGTTTAAAACATGTATTTTGCTTTTAAATGGTTTTCAATTACAAATTAATTCAATAAAAAAAAACAGCCCAAATCATAACTTTTCCAGAAAGCTGTGTGAAACTCATCACATGCTCAATAGAGAACACATCAACAGCTTCAAATCTGCATCAAGTAACCAAAGATAGAAAAGAGCGGAGTCCGACAACAAAACACACAAACTCTCATGTCAATGTCAATGATGACGTCCCGGTGACACGATGGAATACAACTCACGAGTCTGAGTGTTTCCGACCACAAAATGGCAGCTTGTTTTGTTTTCAAAAGCATCTACAAGCCCAATTTCATCAAACGTCATCAAACTGGGGGGAAACCAGTCCAATCTGGCAACACTGCACTCAAGAGCTCAGAATTCACCACCACATCATGAGATCAAATCCTATTACCTTCCTCCGCTGATAAGAGGCCATTCAGCGTGAACATACATGAAACATGCCGACGACAAACTCCTCGTTCGTCCAAACCAATAATCATCAGTCAGTGTTGATTTATGGAAATGAGATTCTGAACCAGTGGATCCTCTTCAGTCTGTTGGTGTTTGACAAACAACTATTCACCCTGAACACAGACTTTAATCAGCACCATTAATATCAGCTGTGCGTGCTGGTGTTAAAGGGCCGGCGCTCCAAATGAGGCCTAACACAGTGCTTTAATAGAGACATGCTTCATAGATTCCCCTTTTATCTGAGGCTGCAAGATACAAACCTGAAGCATGCATCGAACAGTTCACTGATTCCTGAAAGATGTTTTACTGTCGGAAAATCCCAAAACTTTGAGGCTGATTTGTTTTTTTGCACAGAAAGGTTGCAGCTCACTGGTTATCAAACTTGGGCTGCGGTCCAATAGTCTTCTCTGCTGAGGGACGGGTCTCGATTAGAGCTGGTGAAAAAGGCTTTATTCACTCTGCATCTCCAGTCAGCGCAAATACCAAAAGATAATATTAAAGTAAAGTGACTGTAATGTAATGTAAAGCTCTTATTTTGGTTGTTTTATCATCAGTATATAATACTATCCCTCAGCTCTTATTACACTAACCCTTCTGTTCATTTACAGCCCCCTCCTCCCTGATGTCTCATCGCTTCGTGACGGTGCGTCGTGGCAGCCCGGCGGCTCGTAGCGGTCAGATCCAACCTGGAGACCAGCTGGAGGCCGTGGAGGGTCGAGGGGTCGGAGGTCTGAAGCACAGAGAACTGACCCAGATCCTGAGGAGGGCCGGGAACTCACTGAGGCTGAGAGTCACCACACACCGTACGTACACACACACACACACACACACACACACACACACACCGTACGTACACACACACACACACACCGTACGTACACACACACACGCACCGTAAGTACACACACTAATATGAATTGTATTGTTGATGAACTGGCCCTTTTAAGAAGGTCGTCTCTCCTCAGACTCCTCTCTGTCGGGGGGGGCAGAGCTGGACATCGACGGCCGAGTGATGAAAGGATCCAGAGGGAGGTCAACGGTCAGTGTAGTACAAGTACACACTTTAGTACTAGTATCAGTACACACTTTAGTACTGGTATCAGTACACACTTTAGTACTAGTACACAGTACACACTTTAGTACTGGTATCAGTACACACTTTAGTACTGGTATCAGTACACACTTTAGTACTGGTATCAGTACACAGTAGTAGTTGTGATGTTTGAATCTTCAGTATTAACTGTAGTAGCAGTAACAGTACTGATAGTCGTAGTAGTACTTATTAGTACTTGTATATTTAAAAGATGCAGGATCCAGTGTGAACTCATAAACTACTGTGAAGGAGAACTAACAAAATATTCTGAGATAAATAAAAGTACAATTTGAAAACGTTTTTGAGGTTAAATGATGAAGATGATGAAGAAGAGCTGAAGTTTAATGTTTCAACATGAACAACTTTTATTACAAGGACGAAACATCAGGAAATATAACACGTGTTTGAAATACATATAAACATATTGTCTCAAAACACTTTGTTGACTTTATTATCATTTTTACATTTGTTCTTATAATTACTTTAACCTGTTGTTCTATAGAATTGTGACTTTGTTCTCTATAAATTGTTTCATTTATATTTTCCTGACACTGACTCAAATACTGTGAGATAAGAAGTAGTACTAGTACAAGTAGTGATAACACTTAGTCCTAGCAGTACTCACACTAGTATCAGCAGTACTTTATTATTGTCTGTCTGTCAGGAGGAGACCAGGTTCTACAACGTGGATCTGGAACGAGGTCCTACAGGGTTCGGGTTCTCTCTGAGGGGGGGCAGCGAGTACAACATGGGGCTCTATGTCCTGGGACTGATGGAGGGTGGGCCGGCCCAGCGCAGCAACAAGATACAGGTACACACACACACACACACACACACACACACACACACACACACACACA
>NW_022283234.1:4478-6003 GCF_004355925.1 Anarrhichthys ocellatus
ACACACACACACACACACACACACACACACACACACACACACACACATGTACACTCACTTCCTGCAGCTGTTTCACATTAAAAGCCAGAATCGGTTCTCTTCTCTGGAAGGCTTTTACTGTGAAGGTCTACAGGAAGTCTTTTTGTTTGGTCGAGTGAGACCTGAACGGTCCAGTCCTCCATGAGAACCAGCAGCCTGCAGGAGGCGACCAGGACCTCCCACACCAACATGTTTTATTATCAGTGTACTGTCATCCAGCTCTTATTTTGGTAGTTTTATCATCAGTGTACTGTCATCCAGCTCTTATTTTGGTAGTTTTATCATCAGTATACTGTCACCAAACTCTTATTTAAAGTAACAACCCTTCTCATTGGTTTTAAAATATTAAAATTAACTAGAAAATGCATTTCCTGCTGAAAATGCGTTGGAATGCTGAAAGCTGAAATGAATTGTAAAATAATTGCTGAAAAATAAGAAATAGGAGACTACCCGTCTGAAAAATGTTGAAGCCCGAAAGCATTTAAACTGCACTGCTGAAAACCCTTCTAGTTGAAATGTCTAACTATGGTGTCTGTAGCTGAAAGTATGAAGAAGAAAACTTCTTCAACTTCAACAGGATTTAAAGATGCAAATCTTTTTTCTACGCATTCCAAAAATGCGTTGGAATGCTGAAAGCTGAAATGAATCTGAAAAACATTGCTGAAAATAGATATCCAATTTAAAAAAAAATTGCAAAAAGCTTAATAATTCAAAAAGTTTAAAGATTACAACGATGAAAAGTCATATCACTCCTCTCCTGAAAGAGCTGAACATTTTGATATTCAAATGGTTTCTGTGGCTTAAAAAATTTCATCAGTGGTGATATTTGTAGTAGTAGAAGTATTATTAGTAGAAGTATTAGTAATTAGAAGAAGTAGTAGAAGAAGTAGTATCAGTAGTCATAGTAATAGCTGTAGTATTGGTCGTAGTATTTAATATAACAGTAGTAGTAGTAGTAGTAGTAATAGTAATGGCAGTAGAAGAAGTAGCAGTAGTAGTAGTACTAGTAACAGTCGTACTAATAGCTGTAGTAGTATTACTACTTTTAGTAGCATGAATAGCAGTAGTAGTAGTAGTAGCAGTTGTAGTATAAGTAATAGTAGTAGTGGTAGTAATAGCAGTAGTGCAGTAATAGCAGTAGCAGTAGCAGTAGTAGTAATAGTAGCAACAGCAAAAGTTATAGTAGAAGTAGTAGTAGTAATACTATATTAGCAGCAGCAGTAGTAGTTGTCGCAGTATTAGTAAGAGCATTCATTTTTTTTAACAAAAAAGCCTAATTTTGAGCTTGTTTAAATACAGTTAAACCATGGGGCTTTTATTTTGAAAGGGTGGGGCTGGGTTGGGGGGAGAGGAGACATAATCATAATGTTTGACACACATAAACGGAGGTTATTAAATGCCAGGCTTCATCACAAGCATTTCAGGTAGAATTCACTCTTTGGGGGTTGTATTTTGAAATGGGGTGTGTGTGTGTGGGGGGGGGGGG
>NW_022283235.1:0-5966 GCF_004355925.1 Anarrhichthys ocellatus
AGAATGCAGCTTTAACACATGAAGCATCGGCTTCACTCTGCAGAACCAAAGGTTGCTGCCTGGTAGAGACAGAATAAAACTCTTCTATCAATAACATAAGTTATCTGTACGTCTTGAATTCAGCCAGCCAAAGATTAGGAAAGAAAACATCAAACATCTCAGAAAGAATAGATAATAGATGCCTTTCTTTTTGTTCTGCCTCTCGCTCTCTTGATTGTCTCTTAACCGGCTCGATGTCCACTTAAAGGGATTTCATTAACCTCTGAAGCTCTCTGTGGGCAGACGAGCTGCCTTTAAGACGTGCTCTGTATGAAACGCTTCCTTCTTTGGCTTGGATCCCTGTCTGGCTCCTGTCCAGACATACACACACACACACACACACACACACACACACACAGTATATCACTATATAGGATCTGACACGTCTCTGGTTGCGGTTTTACGCGTTTTTCAAATGTCTTTAGAGGGATGGCTTTGTTACTGCTCATGATAAAGAGTATATAATGTATTAGTAAGTGGACTAAGGGAGAAGAGCACAGAGAGAATACACACACGTGTCATGTAGTGTGTCGGCTGTTAAAGACCCTTTAACAGGTTGTGAACAATCATGATGTATGTAAGTGTGCACACAGTTTAGAGTGAGAGCAATGTTTAAAGTAAGGACATTAACCACTGAAGACGACAAATGTAACCTAAACAAGTTGACTTTCCAGATCTGTGTTCTGTTGAGCCGGTAGAATACTTCAGTAAAGGGGCCCAGTATTCAGTGGCCTGATGTAAACTTGTGTTTGGTGGAGAAACCAAACAGTTTCACTTCCAAATGCGCTCCACAAAGTGTCCAGTGGTAGTCAAGATGTTTAGTGAACCACAACACCTGATGAAAAAGCATCTGGTGGATTACACATCCGCCAGAAGCTGTGAAAACTGTATTGAACGTCACATTTTCATCTCTCCGACGGTCCTTGAACACATCATGGTGGCGAATGCTACCGTCATAAAGCTCCGAGGACAGGAGAGGCTGTAAGTAGAGGTTGTAAAAAGGTCTTCTATCATCAACACATCTGTGTTTATTATTTCATTCATACTCCAGACATCACGTTAATGTCTTTTCATTTCCCCCGGCCGTGTCTCTCCAGTATGCTCTCGCGTTAGCTCAAGTCGTCCCAGGAGGAGCTCCGTGTCTGAGCCCACCTGTATATGTGGAGCTGGTGCAGATTACCCGACAGCCTGGTCCTCTCTCGTCGCTCTGCTCTCTAACCTCTCCAGCTGGCTGCTCTGTAGCCTTCTGCCGCCCTCATTGCTGTTTCTTGCAACCCGAGCAGCTGGTGCGCCGGCCAAATCTCTGCCACCGTCTCAACCCTCCAACCAGCTTGGAATGAACACATCCAGCGCTCCTCAACATTCACCTCCATCTCTGCATCCATCCACACTTTAAAAGTTCTCTCTCCTCATGAAGGTCACTCAAGTTCAGAAAAGAAAGCAGCAGAAGAGAGCACGGACAGGAATGAGAGAGGACAGACAGTATGTGAAGAGACAACGGCATTCAATACGAGATCAAACAGGACGGCCTTGGACAAGACATCGTCTACTTTCCTTCACCAGGAGAGAGTCGGCCTGATGAACAGACTCTCGTCATCACTAACATGGAGAGAGAGAACGGCATGTTTAATCCTCCGAAACACCAAAATGGAAAAGCATGTTTTCATGAAACAATCACCTAAACCTCACTGATTATCTCAGCCAGAAGCTGTAAAAACAGTCACTAGCGCCAGACTTCCTTCTTTCGCTTCCGTCAGAAAAAGCAACCGATCGAAGCTCAAAATAGTCGTATTACCTCAAAAACATTTTATTGTAAAATATCGCCCCTAATAAAGCGTTCACTTTAAGATTGTGTAAAAACATTAAACTGTGAGCTCCTCAGAGAAACTATGAAGTCTTTCTTACTCTTGTTCTGCACTAAAGACGTGTTCCAGTTCTCTCTGCTTCTAGTCATGATGGTTCTGTTTCATAGAGGAGCAGAACTTTATATTACAGAGAACATGAAGGCTGCAGAGAGAGAAACATGCACAAGAAAGGCCTCAACTGCGTTGGGGTTCAGAGGGTTAACGGTCAGATGCACAAACAGAACTCCTCAGAGTGTGTGTGCATGCAGCAGACACACTAGCTGCTTACGTATACATATTTGCAGATCCAGACACACACACACACACACACACACAGCTACAGTAGAGTGCCACACGCTGACATTCCTTCCACTGAGCTGTGTATGCTGCGTCCAATCTCTCTGTCAAAACATTTCAACACTGCAGGAGGAAGAAGATACAACACCAAGACCTGACTGTGCACACACACGTAAAATACACCTATAGCCACATATAAAAACCGCAGATACACATCGCTGCTGTCTGCGTCTGTAAAGCGATCCTGTCCGAAGAAAAAAAAGAAACAAGAGGGAGGAAAAGCTCTTAAATCATCCGTATGTTTGGTGTGTCTGTGCAGCAGCAGGACGCTCGGTGTTCGCCTCCAATCCCTTTGGATCTCAGCAGAGGAGCTGTGAGGTTTCTTTACTGCTGACCTTAGGAGACCCCCCCCCCCCCACACACACACCCAGTCAAATAAATAATTCCTCACTTTCCGCTCGCACGTTCTGCGAACTAATGGTGTCAACGGTGAGCAAAACATTAACTTTCAAATAGAAGAAACCCTTTTTATTGTCATATACATACACGAAATTTGACTTCTGCATTTGACCCATCCCTGTATATAGGGAGCAGTGCTGCCAATGCCCGGGGAGCCGGGGGTTCAGTGTCACTACGACACGTGACACGTCCCAGTCGAGGATTGAACCGTTGACCCGACAACCCTGTTAAGCCAGTGAGCCACGGTCACCCCATTAAAAATCCTGTTTTTAAGTGAACTCTCCCGAAGCAGAGCCAAATAGTTTGAGACAGGTTCACTTATATGGACCCGAGTATTATTTCTCCATATCCTCCACCTTTAGATAAAGATTTCACTGTTTACTTCTCCGTGAAGAAAATTGTCAGCGATTGTGGGATGCTGGAGCAGCCGAGGTCAAAAGAATCCATCAGTGAGTTGTGCAGAGATGATGTAGTCCAACAGGAAGTCATCATCTCACTGGTTCCCTCCACAGGAAATGGGATCCTTCCGTTGGATTTGGGATTACTGCAGAAAACCGTCTCTGTGGCAAACAAACGTTTATGATGCGACACACTAAAGTTAATATTGTTGCCACTCACAGTACTACACAATGGTCACTTCCTGTTTACTGGTTGCGAAAACAACATGGCGACGGCCATAATCCAACATGGCGACGGCTTCAAAACATCAGTCCACAAACCAATGAGTGACTTCACCATGAGGACTTCATCCTCTTATATATACAGCGCGTGGCTGCAGCGCTTTTGTTTGGTCACCAGCTGACAGGGATGTTGTGGAAAAACGAGTCCGGCTGAACACTCGGTAAACATCTGGAGTTGAGCTGAGAGCTTTTCCATTTCAGAGCAGCGTGAACGTGTGAGAGTGTAACTGTGGCCGACTGTTTATTAGTGAGTCTTATAAGTGACTGTGATCGAAGCAGAAGGCTTGTGTCTATGTGTTTAGAGTGTGTGTGTGTGTGTGTGTGTGTAAGCCTGGAGCACAAACAGCCTTTGGCCAAATGCTCAAGCTACATTAGCCTCTGTGCTACATGTCTGGGGGCTGATCTGCATTTAGCATCCTCACGTGTACAAACAGGTCGAAGGGCCCTTTGATTCCTGCGATGCGGAAAAAAAACAGGTTGAATTGTGGAATTTGAAGATAAAGAAAAAGAGTCGGCTATAAAACACAAGATATTGTGGAATTTGCTAAGATGTGGACGTGTGACCTGTCGGGGAGCCAATGAGAGTTTTCTTTTCTAACTGTATTAAAACAAAAAAAGAATCCATCAAATTCATTGGTGCGTATTAAATTTGGAATATTCTCTGATTAATTGTCTGAACTTTATATAATTACACACTTTTTCTTCTTTAACTGTAAGACACAGAATTCAGAAAAATTCAAACAAACAATAGAATGTGGATTTGATGGGTTCCTACGCACACACAAGATCATCCCGTCTCTGAACGAGGGCTTGAGTTTTAAATTGACAGGACTGATATTTCACAACACGTCAAAACCAGGCAGCAACCTCCGGGTCTGAAAAGTCAAAGCTTCATGTGTTAAAGCTGCATTCTCTCTAGTGTAGTCTCTCCTCTGGTTGTATAGAAGTCTATGAGAAAATGACTCTACTTCTCTAAAAATGTTCAAAGAGGTGGAATCATCTGCTGGAGACCCAGGACGTATTGTTGGACCCGCTGGAGGGAAGGGAGGCACGGGAGAACCAGAACCAGGATTGAGAGGGGCAGACTGTCAGACCCTGCTGCAGCAACATGAGAGGTTTCTAAAGAGTCTGGCGCTCAGAGACACTACCATTTTAGTCCACAGGGGGCGACAGAACCAAGAGAACTTAGAGTTCCTCGTAGCAGCTTTAACTAAACGCAACTAAACATTAGAAATGTACTTATTTCAACCCAAACCGTGATCATAACCCTAACCAGGTAGAAATGTAACAGGTGTTTTGTTCCTTTCTCTTGCAGTATGTTTTCTGTAGACTCTTGAAACAATCTTGTGTTAGATCGTCCAGAATCAGAAACATGTCAGACACGCATCCATATCATTAATACAATACGCAGTAGAAACAATATAAGGTGTTAAAGGACCGTTACTGTTACTCCATAATCTTATTTGTCATTAAAATCCTCAAATCTCTACAAATGGGCGACTGCACACACATTTGTTTCTCTACATCAGACAAATGGAGCCGACGGCCTGAAGCGACGTGGTCATGAATACGAGTGTGATAAGGCGGTGGGTACTTCACAACGTCGCCTCGTATCACAGCTCCTCTCTACAAACCATCTCAGTGAGTCTGTGATATACGAGAGCATCAACCTCACAGCAGAGTAAACACAGAGCGGAGATACATGTTCATCTCAGAGAACACGTCTTTAATGCTCCACCAAGAGGAGACCTCTGACCCGTCTGCTGCTCTTCATTCAACTCATTTCATTGACCGTCTTCATGTTTGTCCTCTTTTAAAGACAGAGACACTCAAATGCCTCATTAGAAAACTTTCTTGGCCATTGACTACATTTACATTGACGCTTATATCGAATATCAGAATTATATATGTTTGATATAAACATTGTTTGTATATTGTTTGTGAATGGATGATGTTGAGAGTGAATCATGTGTGATATGTTGATATTGTTCAGGTTCTAGGATCATTCTTTGGACATGTGTGTATATATATATATATATATATATATATATACACACATGCATGTATACAGCTCATTCACTGTCAGAACAATAACAGTTAGTAGAGCTGCAGTAGAGATGATGTCATGGAGATCAACATTCATAGTGAGACCTAATTCAGAATATACAAACAGAATATGATGTTTACATGAAGAACATGTAAAACTGCAGACAACAGGCCAGACTGCTCTCCAAGTCTTTTGGTTCCTCAGCTAGTGTCATGAATTTAAGATGTGTCCTCAGATGGTCCGTCACTTGGACGTCTACCGTGTCCTATATGGACACATGGCTGCTCCGGAGGCCAGAGATCTGTTTGCCTCCGGTCTGTCTCTGACACAGATCAGTGTTGGAAAGACAAAAGAATTTCTTCTTTGTCGAAGCAGGAAAGAAGTATGTTTAAACTATATAATACTACTGAGAATTAATATCATTAAAATATCATTTAGAGCAGATGTTGCTCACTGATAGACTAGAAAATAACCAGAAACATACTGATGATGGTTCACATTACTGTCTATTCACTGTGCTAATCTTCCAATTGAGATTAATGACAGAGCGACAACACTAAGTTATTATCATGGTGGTGACGCACGGTGACAGTAAGTTAT
>NW_022283236.1:0-5966 GCF_004355925.1 Anarrhichthys ocellatus
CGTTATTATGTTTAATACCAACGTTCTTTATGTTTAACACCAACGTTCTACATGTTTAACACCAACGTTATCTTTAATACCAACGTTCTTTATGTTTAACACCAACGTTCTTGATGTTTAACACCAACGTTCTTTATGTGTAAAACCAACGTTATTGTTTAACACCAACGTTCTTTATGTTTAACACCAACGTTATTATGTTTAACACCAACGTTCTTTATGTTTAATACCAATCTTCTTCATGGTTAATACCAACGTTCTTCATGTTTAATACCAACGTTCTTCATGTTTAATACCAATGTTTTTCATGTTTAACACCAACATTCTGTATGTAGTTTCTATTTGTATGTACGTATGTTAATTGATAAAGTTAGAGAATGATTGTGGAAAGGGTTCAAATGAATGAATATTCATAACACTGTGTGTTTTAAGTTTTTCATGCTGTCCCTTTTGATGTGCTTTTTCTCTTGACAGTGTTTGAGAGGTATAAGAGCTACAGTCCGTACGACATGAAGGAGAGCATCAGGAAGGAGGTGAAGGGAGATCTGGAGAAGTCCTTCCTCACTCTGGGTAATAAACAATACTACAGGACCAGGACTTATCCACTGTTGTCATAAAACTGTCAAAACACAGACAGAAAGTACTGAAAGACTAATACATGAGACCATGACAATAAGTAAAACATGAAACAGCAGACTGACTCTTTACATGAGCCCAGAATCAAAGAGTCCTTTGAAGAGGATGATGGTGATGAAACAGGTCCATTTAATGTCCGACTGTCTTCTCTTCACAGTGGAGTGCTTTGAAAACAGGCAGCTGTACTTCGCCAACAGACTCAGTGAAGCCATGAAGGTACAGTTTCATAATTTTTCTTAAGTTTTATACTGATGAACAATTCTGAGGTACTTGTATTTTACTTGAGTATTTCCATTTTATGCTACTTAATATTTCTACTCCACTTCATCTCTTCACTGCACTACATTTATCTTTAGTTAATAGTTAATACAAAAGGTTGAATTGAGTTGGTAAGTTTTTAAGTGCAATTCTACTGAAAATATCTGTCAGTAATATTAACAATAAATACAATGTTGTTTCTTCTGTCTATCTGCAGAGTAAAGGAGCAAAGGAGAAGGTGGTGACCAGGATCATGGTGTCTCGCTGTGAAGTCGACCTGATGAAGATCAGAACAGAGTTCAGGAAGCAGCACAAAAGATCTCTGTACCAGACCATTGCTGTGAGTATCAGCCAGTGTGTGATTTAATATTTACATCGGTAATAAGATTTAATCAATAACAAAGATTTAATATTTACATCAGTACTACACCATGAGACATTATCATTATTGCTATTGTTATGAATAATAGTATTGTCATTATCATTATTATTAATACTATTATTATTCATATTATTATTATTACTATTATTGTTATTATCTTTATCAGTATTATTACTGTTTTGGCTATGATTGTTAATAATAATAATAATCATAATAAAATACATATTTGTTAATGTTATTATAATCCTTATCATCACATTATTACCCTTGTCTCTTTGTGGTTCAGGAGCACACTAAAGGAGACTACCAGAAGGCTCTGCTCAGTCTGTGTGGAGGAGACGACTGAGACCTCAACTCTGTGTGGACTCAGTTTCCCAGAAGGCCGCTGGGTTTATAATCAGATGACCGCAGTATTAGAGGCTTTTGGTGTTTTCCTCTAAATTAAATAGATCAGTTTGTGAAATAAAAACGTTCCACTTGTTTGTGTGTTTGCTTGCTGTTTAATGAAGTAACCAGCACGGGGCAGCAGAGGCTCACTGAGAAATAA
This sequence comes from Anarrhichthys ocellatus, assembly GCF_004355925.1. Lineage (NCBI taxonomy): Eukaryota > Metazoa > Chordata > Actinopteri > Perciformes > Anarhichadidae > Anarrhichthys > Anarrhichthys ocellatus. Next base: position 1,824 of record NW_022283236.1, read on the forward strand.
AGACTGGTCTCTGCAGTGTACAAGTACTGGACTCACCAGGTCACTGGAGGAGTATTTGTACACACACTATTCGAAAACACGAAAGTGTTTTATTTCTGTTCATGCTATTCTCTTCTTCTACTCATGAACTGAACTAACTCATTAAAAAATGACTTTGGTTACCAGAGAAAAGACTCAAAAGAGACTTTTTTCTCCGACAGTTTGAAGACGTTGATTAAACGTTTACATTTAGAATACATTTCACCCGGATTTGCACTAGTGAATATTTTGATCCTCTACATTGTGATAATAATAGTATATCATCATTTCAGAGGCCAATATTACAAATATGGTAAATCTGGTCTAAACTATTAATCAACGTCTTGAAATAGTCGCTGAAAAGAGTTTCACTTTTAAACGTCTTTTAACCATCACCGTATTTTAAAGGCCTTTTTAGACCTAAAAGTGCTCACAGTCACAGTATGTAGTACTTAACATGTGTAGTCATAGTAAGACATTAACAGTCTCCACACAGGACAAAGAAGACCATGTGACCCAGGAAACAATTTGTATTTATGAAACAACACTTTAAATATAACGTGAACAATGTTGTTTAAATACAACTACAATGAAATAGAAACCACACGAGTGTTGACAGTGAAAACAATAACAACATCCCCTCTTCTTCTTTAAATGTTGTTGACCCTCTTCCTGTTTGTACATCACTTTGTTTTACTCACTTCCTCCTCATCCCGACTGTATTCAGCCCAGGAGGTAACTTCCTGTTCATTAAAGAGAAGAAGTCAAAGCTTCATGTGTTAAAGCTGCATTCTCTCTAGTGTCCACCAGGGGGCGACTCCTCTGGTTGTATAGAAGTCTATGAGAAAATGACTCTACTTCTCTCTTGATTTATTACCTCAGTAAACATTGTAAACATGAGTTTATGGTCTCAATCTCTAGTTTCAAGTCTTCTTCAATACAGCATGATGTTCATTTAGTACATTATGGTCCATTTAGAGTCACACAGACCATAAAGCAGGGGATGCTTTAGGGCGGGCTACACGGTGATTGACAGGTCTCTACCAGAGACATATACAGCGTCTCTACGTCACTCCTCCTCAGTCCACATATGGTCACTTCCTGTTTATTGGTTGCAAAAAATCCAAGATGGCGACGGCGAAACGCCGAACTCGAGGCTTCAAAACGTCCACAAACCAACGAGAGACGTCACCATGGCGACATCCTCTTCTGGTATCCAGTCTGTGAATGAATGTGTAATAACCTTCTTATACACAGTCTGTGGTAATAACGGTCAGCTGTGCCTTGAGGAAGAAGGAGAAGTAAAGGTGTTCTTCATCAGGAGTTGCTCTATACATTCATGAAGGTCTTCCTCAGTTCTGTTCAATTAATAAAGTTTTGTTGGATCAAAGTCAGCATTTGATGTGAAAATATTGGTTCTGAATTGGTCCGTAGAGCCACAAACACACATATTTGTGATGTGTGTTTGTGTAATCTCACACTAATGAAGTCAGATAAAAAGATCCTCCAGGTTGTCTTTCCTTTAATCGTTCGTATCTTTTCTTTTGTTTGTTTGCTGCAAATTTTTTAATTAAAGATGCTAATTTGACCTCCAGCTACAGTCGCTAATTAGCATTTCTGCTGCAGAAAAAAGATATCGCTGTTCATACTGAGAGAGAGGAAGGTGGTCCGACCGACTAGATATTAATAAAGACGACGTTTCTACATTCAGACCATCAGGGAGGAAGTCAGGAGTTTATTATTATTATTATTATTATTGAAACACGTTTGACTATAATTCATTTCCAGAGCGCTCACAACCACTCAGCTTCATGCTAATGATGCTGATGTCACCAATATGCAAATTAGGTTATGACTTTGTTTTTGTGAGCTAGTGCTAGCATGGCTGTTGGAGCACAGCTGTTAGCGCTAGTTAACAATGTAGCTGAGTAGCTAGCTTGTCCTTCCTGCTGCTATGATGAAAAGTATAATGGTGTTCAAACTGTTGGATCCTGGACTTTAAATGAACACAAAAACCCTGAATGACGTGTAACTTCCTCTCAGCAGCCTCGAATCCTCTGATATCTTCATGATGCTGCAGCGCCATCAACACGTGTTGTTCCTCTGAACACTGCTGAAGCTATGAAGGTGATAAAGACTCAGAAACACGTTAATTCACGGTGAGTTTCTGTTTTCAAACAGACAGAAGTCGTGTGAATGAATCAGCTCTTCTCTCAGCTCTCAGCGTTGATCTGATGCACGAGTGTTATTTGTTTAAAGCAGAGCGAATCCTCAACCGTCATGCTCCCATAATCCCATCGCCAGCCTTCCTTTTCAATCCCGTCATCCCCCTCTCTCTCCCTCCCTCCCCCCCCCGAACCTCCCGGCGGCTCCCAGAAATCACTACGACGGCCACACCAACATGAACCAAATGTCAGCCTCTCCTGCCTCGGTAATTACAGCGCTGCCCGTCTTCCTCCTCTGAAAACCAACATGTGGAGGACTGTGAAGGTGAAAGCAGGAGAGCAGGATCTGAGACGATCACAGTTTAGGAATAATCCACCTTCACATCTCAAGTGTTGCTTAAACATTCCTTGAAGGACAGTATATTTGCTGATGACAGAAGATATTTCACCTTCGATCCTGCAGCTGGTTAATTCTTCTTCTCTTCTGTTGACTCATTTGTCCCGATGTCACCAATCACAGAGCCCTGGTATTGTTTAACCGGTTCACTTACCGATCGAGCAGCTGGACTTTTAGTTCCGTAAAAAACATCAGAAAACACACACAGCTTGTTCTTTACACCGATTATTTTCCAGGAAGAAACTATTTCACTATTTAAATTGGAAAGATGAAAAGACGAATCATTCATGCATAATGCAAAGCAACAGATGAGGCTCTCAGATAAACCATTTAGTGTCTTTTCAACTCAAATCAAGGCTTCAAGTCATGAATCCTGATGAGCACACCAGGCCGCCACATGCTTCTGTAAAAGGAACAATTAGAAGCGGCTCGCTAATTAAGCGCTGAGATCAAGAGCCTTTCTGTCTCCAGCCTGAAGCCGGTTTCTCCACCGGGCTGCTGATCAAAGCGACGCCCGAGGATCGGCACATCTCCTCTGGCTGAATGCAGATCGACGCTCATCGTTACAAAAGAGAACAGTCAAAACTGACACAAGCAGAGAACACTACAAATATTTCCTGCAGAAAAGTCGCAGCTTGTTGAATCATTATTACACAAATGAAGCCAGAAACCTTGTTTGTGAGTCCAGACAAAGACACAACTGTCTTTCTTTCTACTCTCCAAAGCTAACGAAGCCACATTCACGCCCGCCTACTGAGCTGCACATGTTTAATCTCGTCATTTCCTTTTATTCAGCTCTTGTTCTTGGGGAATATGCAAAGTTTATCAGGCCCGCATCCTGACTTTCATGTCGGGCCTCGGCTTCTTGACTGAGCTGCAGACAGACGCTGAGAGAGATTGAGGAGTCAGGTAGAAGCCGCGTCAGCCTGCAGGCTTGAGTGACGCCCGTGTGTGCTAATGCACCGCGACGTGCTCCTGATGTCAGCTCTTCATTATAAATACTTTTAAAGGGGCTCCGACCTTCTGAGCGCTGCGTGCACAAGCCTTTGATTTCTGCTCCTCGTGGGTTTCGGGTTCGTCGTTGTGACAGCGCTGCTGTCAGCTCCTCATCACGGGCCTCTTGTCGTCTTTTTGTGGGAAGTTTTGCAACAATTATCATAAATATTTCATCTATTTCTGCCCTGCGTCGCCCCTGCTGCTGAAACAGGATCCGGCTGATGTCACCAGAGATGTCACCGAGCGCTGCCGGAAAACGACAAACCTTTGTAAAGTGTGCTTTTCTCTCCATTAACATACAAAGACGAAGCCAGAGAGGCAAACAGCCAAACATATGTTCCCTTTGTGCTCTTTTATTGAACATATTTGGAAGCAAAGAAAGCAGAGTTTGATTACGAGGGGAAGCCTGAGTGCATTCATGAGACATACTTGTACACATTATTTATTTCACACCAACTTATTTACATTCTAGATGGAAGTTTACCGAGGGAATCTGCTGACACACCGGGACAAAGAGGAGAAACTTCCAGGTAAGAGGAGCTCCGTCTTTTCAACAAAGTTCCTCTC
>NW_022283237.1:0-5966 GCF_004355925.1 Anarrhichthys ocellatus
CGTTATTATGTTTAATACCAACGTTCTTTATGTTTAACACCAACGTTCTACATGTTTAACACCAACGTTATCTTTAATACCAACGTTCTTTATGTTTAACACCAACGTTCTTGATGTTTAACACCAACGTTCTTTATGTGTAAAACCAACGTTATTGTTTAACACCAACGTTCTTTATGTTTAACACCAACGTTATTATGTTTAACACCAACGTTCTTTATGTTTAATACCAATCTTCTTCATGGTTAATACCAACGTTCTTCATGTTTAATACCAACGTTCTTCATGTTTAATACCAATGTTTTTCATGTTTAACACCAACATTCTGTATGTAGTTTCTATTTGTATGTACGTATGTTAATTGATAAAGTTAGAGAATGATTGTGGAAAGGGTTCAAATGAATGAATATTCATAACACTGTGTGTTTTAAGTTTTTCATGCTGTCCCTTTTGATGTGCTTTTTCTCTTGACAGTGTTTGAGAGGTATAAGAGCTACAGTCCGTACGACATGAAGGAGAGCATCAGGAAGGAGGTGAAGGGAGATCTGGAGAAGTCCTTCCTCACTCTGGGTAATAAACAATACTACAGGACCAGGACTTATCCACTGTTGTCATAAAACTGTCAAAACACAGACAGAAAGTACTGAAAGACTAATACATGAGACCATGACAATAAGTAAAACATGAAACAGCAGACTGACTCTTTACATGAGCCCAGAATCAAAGAGTCCTTTGAAGAGGATGATGGTGATGAAACAGGTCCATTTAATGTCCGACTGTCTTCTCTTCACAGTGGAGTGCTTTGAAAACAGGCAGCTGTACTTCGCCAACAGACTCAGTGAAGCCATGAAGGTACAGTTTCATAATTTTTCTTAAGTTTTATACTGATGAACAATTCTGAGGTACTTGTATTTTACTTGAGTATTTCCATTTTATGCTACTTAATATTTCTACTCCACTTCATCTCTTCACTGCACTACATTTATCTTTAGTTAATAGTTAATACAAAAGGTTGAATTGAGTTGGTAAGTTTTTAAGTGCAATTCTACTGAAAATATCTGTCAGTAATATTAACAATAAATACAATGTTGTTTCTTCTGTCTATCTGCAGAGTAAAGGAGCAAAGGAGAAGGTGGTGACCAGGATCATGGTGTCTCGCTGTGAAGTCGACCTGATGAAGATCAGAACAGAGTTCAGGAAGCAGCACAAAAGATCTCTGTACCAGACCATTGCTGTGAGTATCAGCCAGTGTGTGATTTAATATTTACATCGGTAATAAGATTTAATCAATAACAAAGATTTAATATTTACATCAGTACTACACCATGAGACATTATCATTATTGCTATTGTTATGAATAATAGTATTGTCATTATCATTATTATTAATACTATTATTATTCATATTATTATTATTACTATTATTGTTATTATCTTTATCAGTATTATTACTGTTTTGGCTATGATTGTTAATAATAATAATAATCATAATAAAATACATATTTGTTAATGTTATTATAATCCTTATCATCACATTATTACCCTTGTCTCTTTGTGGTTCAGGAGCACACTAAAGGAGACTACCAGAAGGCTCTGCTCAGTCTGTGTGGAGGAGACGACTGAGACCTCAACTCTGTGTGGACTCAGTTTCCCAGAAGGCCGCTGGGTTTATAATCAGATGACCGCAGTATTAGAGGCTTTTGGTGTTTTCCTCTAAATTAAATAGATCAGTTTGTGAAATAAAAACGTTCCACTTGTTTGTGTGTTTGCTTGCTGTTTAATGAAGTAACCAGCAGGGGGCAGCAGAGGCTCACTGAGAAATAAAGACTGGTCTCTGCAGTGTACAAGTACTGGACTCACCAGGTCACTGGAGGAGTATTTGTACACACACTATTCGAAAACACGAAAGTGTTTTATTTCTGTTCATGCTATTCTCTTCTTCTACTCATGAACTGAACTAACTCATTAAAAAATGACTTTGGTTACCAGAGAAAAGACTCAAAAGAGACTTTTTTCTCCGACAGTTTGAAGACGTTGATTAAACGTTTACATTTAGAATACATTTCACCCGGATTTGCACTAGTGAATATTTTGATCCTCTACATTGTGATAATAATAGTATATCATCATTTCAGAGGCCAATATTACAAATATGGTAAATCTGGTCTAAACTATTAATCAACGTCTTGAAATAGTCGCTGAAAAGAGTTTCACTTTTAAACGTCTTTTAACCATCACCGTATTTTAAAGGCCTTTTTAGACCTAAAAGTGCTCACAGTCACAGTATGTAGTACTTAACATGTGTAGTCATAGTAAGACATTAACAGTCTCCACACAGGACAAAGAAGACCATGTGACCCAGGAAACAATTTGTATTTATGAAACAACACTTTAAATATAACGTGAACAATGTTGTTTAAATACAACTACAATGAAATAGAAACCACACGAGTGTTGACAGTGAAAACAATAACAACATCCCCTCTTCTTCTTTAAATGTTGTTGACCCTCTTCCTGTTTGTACATCACTTTGTTTTACTCACTTCCTCCTCATCCCGACTGTATTCAGCCCAGGAGGTAACTTCCTGTTCATTAAAGAGAAGAAGTCAAAGCTTCATGTGTTAAAGCTGCATTCTCTCTAGTGTCCACCAGGGGGCGACTCCTCTGGTTGTATAGAAGTCTATGAGAAAATGACTCTACTTCTCTCTTGATTTATTACCTCAGTAAACATTGTAAACATGAGTTTATGGTCTCAATCTCTAGTTTCAAGTCTTCTTCAATACAGCATGATGTTCATTTAGTACATTATGGTCCATTTAGAGTCACACAGACCATAAAGCAGGGGATGCTTTAGGGCGGGCTACACGGTGATTGACAGGTCTCTACCAGAGACATATACAGCGTCTCTACGTCACTCCTCCTCAGTCCACATATGGTCACTTCCTGTTTATTGGTTGCAAAAAATCCAAGATGGCGACGGCGAAACGCCGAACTCGAGGCTTCAAAACGTCCACAAACCAACGAGAGACGTCACCATGGCGACATCCTCTTCTGGTATCCAGTCTGTGAATGAATGTGTAATAACCTTCTTATACACAGTCTGTGGTAATAACGGTCAGCTGTGCCTTGAGGAAGAAGGAGAAGTAAAGGTGTTCTTCATCAGGAGTTGCTCTATACATTCATGAAGGTCTTCCTCAGTTCTGTTCAATTAATAAAGTTTTGTTGGATCAAAGTCAGCATTTGATGTGAAAATATTGGTTCTGAATTGGTCCGTAGAGCCACAAACACACATATTTGTGATGTGTGTTTGTGTAATCTCACACTAATGAAGTCAGATAAAAAGATCCTCCAGGTTGTCTTTCCTTTAATCGTTCGTATCTTTTCTTTTGTTTGTTTGCTGCAAATTTTTTAATTAAAGATGCTAATTTGACCTCCAGCTACAGTCGCTAATTAGCATTTCTGCTGCAGAAAAAAGATATCGCTGTTCATACTGAGAGAGAGGAAGGTGGTCCGACCGACTAGATATTAATAAAGACGACGTTTCTACATTCAGACCATCAGGGAGGAAGTCAGGAGTTTATTATTATTATTATTATTATTGAAACACGTTTGACTATAATTCATTTCCAGAGCGCTCACAACCACTCAGCTTCATGCTAATGATGCTGATGTCACCAATATGCAAATTAGGTTATGACTTTGTTTTTGTGAGCTAGTGCTAGCATGGCTGTTGGAGCACAGCTGTTAGCGCTAGTTAACAATGTAGCTGAGTAGCTAGCTTGTCCTTCCTGCTGCTATGATGAAAAGTATAATGGTGTTCAAACTGTTGGATCCTGGACTTTAAATGAACACAAAAACCCTGAATGACGTGTAACTTCCTCTCAGCAGCCTCGAATCCTCTGATATCTTCATGATGCTGCAGCGCCATCAACACGTGTTGTTCCTCTGAACACTGCTGAAGCTATGAAGGTGATAAAGACTCAGAAACACGTTAATTCACGGTGAGTTTCTGTTTTCAAACAGACAGAAGTCGTGTGAATGAATCAGCTCTTCTCTCAGCTCTCAGCGTTGATCTGATGCACGAGTGTTATTTGTTTAAAGCAGAGCGAATCCTCAACCGTCATGCTCCCATAATCCCATCGCCAGCCTTCCTTTTCAATCCCGTCATCCCCCTCTCTCTCCCTCCCTCCCCCCCCCGAACCTCCCGGCGGCTCCCAGAAATCACTACGACGGCCACACCAACATGAACCAAATGTCAGCCTCTCCTGCCTCGGTAATTACAGCGCTGCCCGTCTTCCTCCTCTGAAAACCAACATGTGGAGGACTGTGAAGGTGAAAGCAGGAGAGCAGGATCTGAGACGATCACAGTTTAGGAATAATCCACCTTCACATCTCAAGTGTTGCTTAAACATTCCTTGAAGGACAGTATATTTGCTGATGACAGAAGATATTTCACCTTCGATCCTGCAGCTGGTTAATTCTTCTTCTCTTCTGTTGACTCATTTGTCCCGATGTCACCAATCACAGAGCCCTGGTATTGTTTAACCGGTTCACTTACCGATCGAGCAGCTGGACTTTTAGTTCCGTAAAAAACATCAGAAAACACACACAGCTTGTTCTTTACACCGATTATTTTCCAGGAAGAAACTATTTCACTATTTAAATTGGAAAGATGAAAAGACGAATCATTCATGCATAATGCAAAGCAACAGATGAGGCTCTCAGATAAACCATTTAGTGTCTTTTCAACTCAAATCAAGGCTTCAAGTCATGAATCCTGATGAGCACACCAGGCCGCCACATGCTTCTGTAAAAGGAACAATTAGAAGCGGCTCGCTAATTAAGCGCTGAGATCAAGAGCCTTTCTGTCTCCAGCCTGAAGCCGGTTTCTCCACCGGGCTGCTGATCAAAGCGACGCCCGAGGATCGGCACATCTCCTCTGGCTGAATGCAGATCGACGCTCATCGTTACAAAAGAGAACAGTCAAAACTGACACAAGCAGAGAACACTACAAATATTTCCTGCAGAAAAGTCGCAGCTTGTTGAATCATTATTACACAAATGAAGCCAGAAACCTTGTTTGTGAGTCCAGACAAAGACACAACTGTCTTTCTTTCTACTCTCCAAAGCTAACGAAGCCACATTCACGCCCGCCTACTGAGCTGCACATGTTTAATCTCGTCATTTCCTTTTATTCAGCTCTTGTTCTTGGGGAATATGCAAAGTTTATCAGGCCCGCATCCTGACTTTCATGTCGGGCCTCGGCTTCTTGACTGAGCTGCAGACAGACGCTGAGAGAGATTGAGGAGTCAGGTAGAAGCCGCGTCAGCCTGCAGGCTTGAGTGACGCCCGTGTGTGCTAATGCACCGCGACGTGCTCCTGATGTCAGCTCTTCATTATAAATACTTTTAAAGGGGCTCCGACCTTCTGAGCGCTGCGTGCACAAGCCTTTGATTTCTGCTCCTCGTGGGTTTCGGGTTCGTCGTTGTGACAGCGCTGCTGTCAGCTCCTCATCACGGGCCTCTTGTCGTCTTTTTGTGGGAAGTTTTGCAACAATTATCATAAATATTTCATCTATTTCTGCCCTGCGTCGCCCCTGCTGCTGAAACAGGATCCGGCTGATGTCACCAGAGATGTCACCGAGCGCTGCCGGAAAACGACAAACCTTTGTAAAGTGTGCTTTTCTCTCCATTAACATACAAAGACGAAGCCAGAGAGGCAAACAGCCAAACATATGTTCCCTTTGTGCTCTTTTATTGAACATATTTGGAAGCAAAGAAAGCAGAGTTTGATTACGAGGGGAAGCCTGAGTGCATTCATGAGACATACTTGTACACATTATTTATTTCACACCAACTTATTTACATTCTAGATGGAAGTTTACCGAGGGAATCTGCTGACACACCGGGACAAAGAGGATAAACTTCCAGGTAAGAGGAGCTCCGTCTTTTCAACAAAGTTCCTCTC
>NW_022283238.1:0-6152 GCF_004355925.1 Anarrhichthys ocellatus
ATATATTAGTGTATTATAATTATTGATGCATAAATGTGTTCATCACTTTAAAGGTGAACCTATATATTACATCATACTTTATTAGTTGATTAATAATCTGAGTCTGCAAAGTAATCTGTTGAGTAGAAGTACTACATAGGAGAAAATGGAAGTATTCCAGTTAAGTACAAGTATGTCACAGTTGTACTTCTACTTTCCAGTATTTGTGTTCGTGCTGTAAGACCTCAGTTTAAATCAATAATGACTACAGCTGAAGTTATTCGTTTATTAATCGATAAGTCGACAGACCTTTCTTCTGATGATTAAAAAACAAAACATCTGACTTCACTCAAACTGTCAATAAATAAATAAATAAATGTCACCAGAGCAGCAGGACTGAAGATGTTCAGGTAGAGACAATCTTCACTGGAGGAAGAAGACTCTTCATCACCTGGCTGGATACAACTGGGACTGAAGGACAGAGAGACAGAGAGAGTGAGAGAGAGAGAGAGTGAGAGAGAGAGAGAGTGAGAGAGAGAGAGGGAGAGAGAGAGTGAGAGAGAGAGAGAGTGAGAGAGAGAGAGGGAGAGAGAGAGAGAGAGAGAGAGTGAGAGAGAGAGAGAGAGAGAGAGAGAGAGAGAGAGAGAGAGAGAGAGAGAGAGAGAGAGAGAGAGAGAGAGAGAGAGAGAGAGAGAGAGAGAGAGAGAGAGAGAGAGAGAGAGAGAGAGAGAGAGTGAGAGAGAGAGAGTGAGAGAGTGAGAGAGAGAGAGGGAGAGAGAGAGTGAGAGAGAGAGAGAGAGTGAGAGAGAGAGAGTGAGTGAGAGGTATATATAGTATATATATAATATATATAATAGATATATATAATATATATTATATATATTATATATCTATATATAATATATATATAATATATATATCTATATATTATATATACATATATATATATATATACAGTATATACATACATACATACATATACATACATATATACATATATATATATATATATATATATATATATATATGTAGATACATTATATAATATATATATATATATATATACAGTATATATATATAGACATTATATAGTATATATATATATATGTAGTAACTCACCGTGGTTTGGTGGCGTCCCAGCTTCCCGTCCAATTGGCCGGCTGAGCTGCTTTAAAACGGAGCGATCCTATTGGAGGACGAGCGTACGGGACCCCCAGGAACTGAACCACCGACTTCCTGTCTGAGCCCAGGGCCGTTTCCACGACATCGCCCTGCAGGGTCCCGTGACCCGGGACGGAGACGGACGGAACCGATGGCAACCGCTCTGAAGAGCAAAACAAACCCCCAAAAATGAAGTGACCTGCGATTGGCTGTTGATCGGTAGCTCTTCTCTGTGATTGGCTTACCCGTCCTCAGGTACACCTGGGGGGCGGGCTCTCTGATGAGCAGTCTGCAGGAGGAGGAGGCGGGGCTGGACAAGCCGGGGGCAGAGCTTAAACCACAGGCCGTGGTGTCAGGGTAGAGGACGCAGCGGGTGGCGGACCCCGCCTCGCTGAGCGACACGGCAACGCAGGACTCCGCCTCCTGACAGGCTGTGAAACAGGAAGTAGAAGATGACGTCACAGTGACGAAGAGGAAACGACATTACTAAACTGTCTGTTAGCAGTGGTTACCATGGAGACACCAGTCCCTGGTCTTGTCCCCATCAGCGGCGATGTCACGACTCACGTGGATAACATCATACGTGGAGACAGACGGGTCGACGAGGACTGATGAGTCAGTGAGGAGACGCCACCGGTCCAGAGACACTGAGACACAAATACTACAAGTATTGGTTATCAGTAACAGTAGTAGTTTATAAGTAGTACTGACAGTAGCACTGTTACTAGTTGGAGCTGTGGGCAGATGTAACAATCAGGAACAGTAGCAGTACTTGTACTTCATTACTTATACATTTATTTATTATTAATAGTACAGGTAGTACTTGTAACGATAATAGTTGCAGCTGTAGTACTGTAGTAATGGCGGTAAACATAGTAGCAGTAGTAATAGTAGTTTATTAGTAGTACTTGTAGCGTTAGTAGTAGCTATTGTAGTATTAGCAATAGTATTAGCAGTAGTAGTAGTTGTTGTTGTAGCCGCAGCACTAGTTGTAGCAGTAGCAGTAGTAATAGCAATAGTAGCAGTAGTAGTAGTAGTAGCAGTAGTAGTAGTAGCAGTATTAGCAGTAGAAGCAGCAGTAATAGTAGTAGTAGTAGCAGTATTAGCAGTAGTAGAAGTATTAGTAGCAGAAGTGACGATGGTAGTTGTAGTTTTGTAGTTTTTCAGTCTGACCGTTGTTTGTGGTTGTTGGCAGGTTGAACGGAGGACAGAGAGCCGGAGAAGAACTCCACTGATTCACTGGAAACACAAACACGTCTGATCACACACTTCAACCGTGTATGTGTATGTGTGTATTTATACATGCTCGTAGTGTGTGTACTTGTATTCAGTACCAGGTTTCTGGTACCAGCCGAAGGGGTCCGGTGTGGTCTTCACTGCAGACGGTGAGCAGTCCTGAGTCCTCCAGGTCGTCATGACGTCATCACCACAAGTCTGAACCCCGAGACTGATGAGAGACACACACACCACGTCCAGACCAGCTGAGACACACACACACACACACAGACACACAGAGACACAGAGACACACACACAGAGACACACACACATAGACACAGACACACGCACACACACACACAGACACAGACACACACCCAACATATTATATTTGTTTGTAATATTTACATTATTAAACTGTTATTTATTATGATGGGTTCAGTATTTCACAGAAATACATTTAATGTTAAAACCATTGGTTACCATGGTTACCTGGTGATTTGGTGTCCCGGACGAAGCCGATGCCACGGCAACAAGGATCCTCATCACAGCGCCGCTCACACTCCATGAACCTACACACACACACACACACACACACACACATACACACACACACACACGTGTGTGAGTGTCTGTGTGTGTGTGTCTGTGTGTCTCTGTGTCTATGTGTGTGTGTGTGAGTGTCTGTGTGTGTGTGTCTGTGTGTCTCTGTGTCTATGTGTGTGTGTGTGAGTGTCTGTGTGTGTGTGTGTCTGTGTGTCTCTGTGTGTGTGTGTGTGTGTGTGTGTTTGTTACCCCTCAGACAGTGGTGTGTTCTCTCTCAGACTGACTCGGCTGCGTACGGAGTAAGAAACCATCTTCTGGAAGGAAACTCTCTCGTAGAAACTCTTCACCGGTCCAGACAGATCCACTGAAAACACACAGACAGAACCTGAAGACCAGAGTCCAGAGACCTGAACCTGAAGACCAGAGTCCAGAGACCTGAATCTGGAGAACAGAGTCCAGAGACCTGAACCTGAAGACCAGAGTCCAGAGACCTGAATCTGAAGACCAGAGTCCAGAGACCTGAATCTGGAGAACAGAGTCCAGAGACCTGAACCTGAAGACCAGAGTCCAGAGACCTGAACCTGTAGAACAGTGTCCAGAGACCTGAACCTAAACCTGAAGACCAGAATCCAGAGACCTGAACCTGTAGAACAGTGTCCAGAGACCTGAACCTAAACCTGGAGAACAGAGTCCAGAGACCTGAACCTGGAGAACAGAGTCCAGAGACCTGAACCCGTAGAACAGTGTCCAGAGACCTGAACCTGAAGACCTGAACGCTCTTCTCTGGATCTTTAGGGTCCTGGTCTCCCTTTATGTTACATTCATTTCTCAGTTTGAACGCCCTTGATTCCTTTCCTCAACTCCTCCTGTCTTAAGCTCCGTTCACTCTGTGAGCGTGAACGGAGACGTTTGTATTCTCTGAAACACCAGAGAGAGAACAAACAAGATGAACTGTGAAGAATCAAGAAGAGCTCCACTCCTCAGACGAGCATCCTCTCTCCTTGAGATGTATTTCAGGAATCGAGGAGAGAAGAGGCTCACGTTAGAGAGAGGAGGAGGAGGAGAGAGTTTACCCTTCTTGCTGTAGGTGTTGTTGGCCGGTCTGTCCAGCAGGAGGCGACATGGTCTCCTCAGAGGTTTGTCATACGCTCCACACACTCTGCTGTCTGAATACAACGAGCAGCTGAAGAAACCTGCTGAGTCGGCGTCTCTGAGGTCAGCGATGGAGCAGAGCTGCTCTACATCACAGCCTGAAAACACAAACACAGTATTATCTACTCGATATCTTCACTGGGTACAAGTACAACTAGTCCACAAGCTCGTACGTGACGTACGTGTGAGACACCAGAGCAGTGCCTGCTGGGAGTTGTAGTTGTTCCTGTTGAGCCAGAAGGAGAGCGTGGGGAGTTTCCTGTGAGGATCCACGAGGACGTCGTCCTCCGACAGAGACTCAAACTTCATCTGCACTGAAACTATACAAATACACAGAATATTCACAGAATATACACAGTATAAATACCTGTATCAACTCTGTATTAGAGCGGCAACCAGTGCTGGAAAGTAACTGAGTACATTTACTCAAGTACAGCACTTTCCTACTGCCTACCTACAGATACTTTACTGATTGAGTTTTACACAACAAACATATAGAGTTTAAATCTGATGTTTAGTTCAATTCAATTCTCAACAGTTTACAGAAGTAGAGCTGAAACCATCAGTCCTTTAATCAATCAGTCATTTAATCAATCAGTCCTTTAATCAATTAGTCCTTTAATCAATTAGTCCTTTAATCAATTAGTCCTTTAATCAATTAGTCATTTAATCAATCAGTCCTTTAATCAATTAGCCCTTCAATCAATTTGTCCTTTAATCAATTAGTCCTTTAATCAATTAGTCCTTTAATCAATTAGTCCATTAATCAAATGTTCCTTTAATCAATTAGTCCTTCAATCAATTAGTCATTTAATCAATTAGTCCATTCATAAATTAGTCCATTAATCAATTAGTCCATTAATCAATTAGTTCATTAATCAATTAGTCCTTTAATGAATTAGTCCTTTAATCAATTAGTCCTTTAATCAATTAGTCCTTTAATCAATTAGTCCTTTAATCAATTAGTCATTTAATCAATTAGTCCATTCATAAATTAGTCCATTAATCAATTAGTCCATTAATCAATTAGTCCATTAATCAAATGTTCCATTAATCAATTAGCCCTTCAAATCAATTTGTCCTTTAATCAAATAATTGACAGAGAACGAATTTAAAAACAATTAAACGTATTTTTTGTGTTCGGTATTAGTAACTTTACTGTAATACAATATTTCTACAGTGAGGTATTAGTATTGTTACTGTTACAGAGTACTTGTATAGTATTAGTGGTATTAGTACTGTTACTGTAACAGAGTACTTGTGTAGTATTAGTGGTATTAGTACTGTTACTGTAACAGAGTACTTGTGTAGTATTTGTGGTATTAGTATTGTTACTGTAACAGAGTACTTGTGTAGTATTAGTGGTATTAGTATTGTTACTGTAACAGAGTACTTGTGTAGTATTAGTGGTATTAGTACTGTTACTGTAACAGAGTACTTGTGTAGTATTAGTGGTATTAGTACTGTTACTGTAACAGAGTACTTGTGTAGTATTAGTGGTATTAGTACATGGAGGAGCAGGTGTGAGTTCTGAAGGAATACGAACCGTCTAGAGGAGGACTGAGTTCTGCTGCTGCACAGGAAGTAGAACCAGAACCTCCAGCTGCTGAATCAGCATCTGACAAACAACAACAGTGAGAAACAACGACCACACTAATGTCAGCTGAGCCGCGGGGCCGTCATCACTACTAAAGTCCATGAACATGAGTTTACCTGTGTTCAGGTAGACGGCCTGGAAGCTGACGATGGAAGCCTGGTAGTCCTTCTTCTTCTTACTGTCGGCCGGAAGAGACGAATCAGCTGGAGGACCAAACAACGAAGTAAACATCAGAACCATGAAGACCTTTGATCCTCAGTGAACGTTCAGAGTGGCGTTATAGGAAGCGCACGTTCTCACTGAGACGTCACCGATTGGTTTGTTTACTAAAGTTTTGAAGCCTCGAGTTCGGCATTTTCAACATCGCCATCTTGTGTTTTTGCAACCAGATACGAGAGGGTGGAGCTAAGATCAGTAGAATGATTTTTATGATTTATGATGATTTTTTATGGGCAGCATCCCCTGCTTTATGGTCTGTGTGACTCTAAATGGACCATAAT
>NW_022283239.1:0-676 GCF_004355925.1 Anarrhichthys ocellatus
CCCCCTCTCTCTCTCTCTCTCTCTCTCTCTCCAGGTAATGATCTGTTCCTGGTGGCGGTCCATGAGTTGGGTCATGCGTTGGGTTTGGAGCACTCCAACGATCCGAGTGCCATCATGGCTCCTTTCTATCAGTACATGGACACTCACAACTTCAAGCTGCCTCTGGACGACCTGCAGGGCATCCAGAAGATCTACGGTGAGAAGTCACACACGTGAACTAGCGCTTCAGAGGACACTGTTTCGTTCTTCTTTTGGTCTGATGATGTTTATCAAAATGGTTTTGGTCCAAGAAAGGCTCTGATATGTTCACACACACACTGTGTTCATTTTAATGAGCAGAAATTAAGAAAAAGAAAAATGTCACCTCAGCTTTCCAACTGTCTCCTGGTTCAATTACAGTTGATAGAAACGTTTACGTGGGACGATGTGGAACACGTTGCCACCGCTAACGCTTTGATATGCTAATCTAACTTAAGAAATAAACTTTCCATTCTGCCCATTAGCTCGTAGCATCTCTGTGCTATCATGTAGCTTATGTTGTTTTCTATCTTCTGTAACTGTAGCATGAAAGCATGGTAGAATGACCACGCTAGTTAGCTTACTAGCCAACTGCTAACTCATTTAGCAAACATCTCTCTCTCTCTCTCTCTCTCTCTCTCTCTCTCTCTCTCTCTCT
>NW_022283239.1:686-6071 GCF_004355925.1 Anarrhichthys ocellatus
TCTCTCTCTCTCTCTCTCTCTCTCTCTCTCTCTCTCTCTCTCTCTGGCCGCCAGTTAGAAGCAGTTTCCTCGTGGTCGTTGTAGCTGCATCTGGTTTTCTTTGTGCTAGTTTCCGTCACATGTTCGGTGAGTCGTGATTTTCCCCGTAGACTCAGCGTTGCAGAGACGGTGACAGATCAACCTGTTAACCTTTGACCCCCGTGTGCACTGTTTGATTGAGATCGAACACGTACCTGCTTCCTTCACAGCCAGTGGATAAAAAAGCGACTGATTCATTGCGTCTTTCGCAAATTCAAAGTGAAGCAGGATCCGGCTGATAAACCGTGTTCACTGCCGGTCAGTCTTCGCCTGGAAAGAGAAGAGAAACATCAGTGTGTCTTTGCACCAGAGACGAGAAGATTTCACTTCATTCTTTTCTTTTTTCTTTCAAGTAAACCAAGAAGAGCGACGCTGTCAGACTCTCTCTGAAATAATCAGGACATCTTTCTGCTGTAATGTAGTGTTACGTGTACCTCTTGCACACGACGCCCCCAAAGAACATGGTTCTGAGCCCGGAAAATAGCCTTAATCTTCGGTAATATTGTGGATTGGTAGTTTTTTTTCCGGATCAAACAGCAACGTATGGGCAACACTATCATATAAGTCACTTCTTACACGCTCCAAACACAACTATAGACTACTAATATAAGCATCTAGAAAACGTGGCATAAAAGCATGAAATCCTGGCCAGAAATCGCCGTTATGAGTACCGCAAATCAATATTTGCACCCTGATGCTAGCGGCTACCTAGCTTTGCAATGCACTTAATAGCATTAGCACTCGTGGCCAAACGCGTAAATAACTTCGGTTTTCCGCTCCGTGGGAGCACTGGACAGCTGTGAGTGGTCAAACGTACCTTCGTACTGCCCTCCGCCGAAAAAAATCGTAGGTATGTGGCCAAGTTTTATGAAAAATGAGTACAATAACGTCGTAGATTATCCGTTTCAAAGCTGGAGTCATTGTTGCCAACTGCATCCTGTTTACTTCCGAGCTGTTTCCAGAATAAGAGCGGTCAATCCAGCATGGGCGAGCGGTCAAACTTCCGGCGAGCTAAAATTTACGCCCAGGGAGACGCGGCACTTCTTGCAACTTTACTGGTTGAAACTTATGTCAATCAACACCAAATTCGACAACCGCCTTCCTGAGACTCTGACGCGTCGAAGGAGGGCTTATTGACTGAAATCGACCGATGATAGGCTGAGATACAGCCCCATACACACACATGAACTGAGAAAATCCTATATATGACAGCCAGAAACAGGCTCTGATGATGTCAGGAATCTCAAAATGATTCCTAACATCTGTATTTGGATGTATTGAATAATATGAGTGATAAAAAAGAGAAATATATAGTTATATAGTATATAAAAGTACAATGTAAGAGCTGCAACAGCTGGTTCGAAAATGATGACCTCGCTTGACCGCTCTCTACTAAAGCCTCTTATTCTTCACTTTATCCCACTTTTTTTTAACCTTTATTCAGCAACTACTGATCGGTTGTGCTATGATTTTGGAGAGTTTTTAGGGAGATATCTGCATTATTTCAACAACCTTATATCAATAAAACTGCTTTTTTTTCAGGCGAACCTGATTATTTTCAATTTGAGCGGTGTAATGTCTTCATTACTATATTAACCAGCAACATACACACAATATTACCCATCTGAACAATCTCACAAGTGTTGTGATCTGATTATGTCAACAAAAATTATTAAAATAGACCTTGTAGTTACAGAACTATGGTCACTTTAGTATGGGTATGCTATTTTCGAGCAGAGGCCTACAAATAGGGCCCGAGCTAAAGAAGATAAAGACACGAAGAAGCAGGAAAAAGAAACACGTGTCAGTGAAGAATACATGAAATAATGCTCCACATATAAAAGATAAGCTACAGTACCTGTAACATGTAACTGGATTGTTACTCACGTTGGTTTTCAGGCTTCAAAGCAGGAAGATGATCTGTTTCCTTCAGAACAAAACAACGATCTTCACATTAAAGGTCACGATTCAAAGGTGACATTTTGATTCGGTGTTGGAGAGGAAGTACTGGCAGGCAGCACTTTTCTCCCACTTCACTTGTGTTCAGTGTGGATAACAAAGCCCGTTGTTATTGCCTCTGCTGGGAGTTGATCCCTTTAGCCTCGCTAGCAGTCAGTGAAGGGTCGGATCTCAAAGTGACTCATGAATATTGTTGTTCTTCAACCTACAGAGTTGGAACATTGTGGAGGATTGATGTATTTGTATATAGCTTCTTTCTGCGAAGGAACGAGCCATGAAACCAGATGTTGATCTTCTCGGTGATGCTGCTGAACTAAAATGTGTCCCAATAACCCTGTGCTGTATGATAAACATGATAAATCGATGCTCCTCACCAGGCATCCCCACAGCCATGCTGGAGCCCACCAGGCCGCTGCCCACCTTACCTTCTCGGAGGACACACTCCACCTCCGAACGAAAGCACGACCGCCACTCCCGTCCGGCGCGCCCGCCCGGCGACCGCCCGGCGCTGCCTGGAAACGGCAAACCCAACATCTGCGACGGCAACTTCAACACCGTGGCCTTCTTCAGACGGGAGATGTTTGTCTTCAAGGTGAGACACAAAGAAAAGGACGCTCCTGTGTTTCGCTGCTCGGTGGCTTCACCTCTGGAGGTGTTTCAGAATGAAATCTAGAAATCCAGAAGGAAACTTACTAACGAGTCGATTCTGTATTCTGCTGGATTTACTGAGGTCGCACGATTTCAACTGAGAAGGAGGTGTAAGTGAACACAGCTCAGGTGGTGTTTCAAGAACCACAAGGACGGCTTTAGTGGCGTAAACACAACACATCAGATACACTCTGAAAGCTGGTTATTAGCCACAGACGTGAAGATATTTAGCTGCTATTAATAAACACAATCAAACTTGAATTTGAACCATCAACGAACCCAAAGCAGTCTCCCGTCACATGTTCCTCTCTGAGGTCTTGATCTTCTCTGTAACATAAAGTTCTGCTCCTCTATGAAACAGAACCATCATGAGTAGAAGTAGAGAGAACTAGAACGTGTCTTTAGTGCAGAACAACACAGTTACAATGACATCAATCATAAAACAAAACGCAAGAGGGATTTCTTTGATAATTTATTTTACAAAAGTTGGAAAACATAGTCGCACTGAGAAGCTCAGAATCTAATGTTTTTAACAGAATCTGGTTAAATCAAACAGTTTGAGACGAGATCTTAAATGAGGCACGTAGAATGAAAAGGTTTTAGTAAAATATCACTATTCTAAGCTCCGATTCGATCGCTCTTTATAACAGTCGCCTTCGTCACACACGATGTGTTCAAGGACCGTCGTGAAGATGAAACTCTGACGGTTATCACAGTTTTTACAGCTTGTTTATAGTAAACATGCTTTTCAACCCAAGTCAATATTTCCTAATTAAGATCCCGTCATTTATTTCCTGAGCTCAGTGACCTCATATAAATCCTCATAACTCGGTCTGTGAGCTGTCCTTTACTTAGGTTGGAGGTTAAATCACAAATATTGAATGCACTAAACTATAAAGTCTTGCAGACTCCAGGATGCATGTTTCTGCTCAGAGTTAACGCTCCTTCAGAGAGCAGAGTTCTCTACGAGATCAAACGGGTCTCAGCTGCTGCAGACGGTGAGTCACACGGCCGTGAGTCGCTATTAAAAACATGGTGGCTGTGGGGCCATTCTGATGAACGTTAAGTGGGGATGATGCAGGACCTGAGTACGAGGTACGCTCGCTCAGAGTTGCAGGTTCGATTCCCACTGGAGTCAAAAGAAATTCTCTCTGTCCTTTGATCATATACAGTAGCTACAGGTGGTTACTAACTGAGTAATGCTGCTCTGCTATTATTGAACACTGCTTGTTTGAAATATGTGTGTGTGTGTGTGTGTGTGTGTGTGTGAGACAGAGGGAGTTACACACTGAGGAAGAAAAATCCATTTTGATGTCTCTGATCTCTAAACTGAATGTTAGAAAAGGTCACGGATCCGTCTCGCTCTCCGTCTATCTTCTCCCTGCTGTCTGTCTGTCTGTCTCTCTGTCTGTGTGTGTGTCTGTCTGTGTGTCTGTGTGTGTGTCTGTGTGTGTGTCTGTCTGTTTGTCTGTCTGTGTGTGTGTCTCTCTGTCTGTCTGTCTGTCTGTCTGTCTCTCTGTCTGTCTGTGTGTCTGTGTGTGTGTCTGTCTGTGTGTCTGTGTGTGTGTCTGTCTCTCTCTCTCTGTCTCTCTGTCTGTCTGTGTGTGTGTCTCTCTGTCTGTCTGTCTGTCTGTCTCTCTCTCTCTGTCTGTCTCTCTGTCTGTCTGTGTGTCTGTCTGTGTGTCTGTGTGTGTGTCTGTCTGTGTGTCTGTGTGTGTGTCTGTCTGTGTGTCTGTGTGTGTGTCTGTCTGTGTGTCTGTCTGTGTGTCTGTCTCTCTCTCTCTGTCTGTCTGTCTGTCTGTGTGTGTGTCTCTCTGTCTGTCTGTCTGTCTGTCTGTGTGTCTGTCTCTCTCTCTCTGTCTGTCTGTCTGTCTGTGTGTCTCTCTGTCTCTCTGTCTGTCTGTGTGTCTGTGTGTGTGTCTGTCTGTGTGTCTGTCTCTCTCTCTCTGTCTGTCTGTCTGTCTGTCTGTCTGTCTGTCTGTCTGTCTGTGTGTGTGTCTGTGTGTGTGTCTGTGTGTGTGTCTGTGTGTGTGTCTGTCTGTTTGTCTGTCTGTGTGTGTGTCTCTCTGTCTGTCTGTCTGTCTGTCTGTCTCTCTGTCTGTCTGTGTGTCTGTGTGTGTGTCTGTCTGTGTGTCTGTGTGTGTGTCTGTCTGTGTGTCTGTCTGTGTGTGTGTCTCTCTGTCTGTCTGTCTGTCTGTCTCTCTCTCTCTGTCTGTCTGTCTCTCTCTCTCTCTCTCTCTCTCTCTCTCTCTCTGTCTGTCTGTCTGTCTGTGTTTATGTCTCTCTCACTCAATGACTAAAGATAATATATTATATTAACAATAGAAAGAGAAACTCTGTTCTGTTGAAGTGAAACGTGGTTGTGTAGATGAAGGGAGCTGGGAGACAGAAAGGTGTTGTCATCGGGCTTCATGAACAGGTGGTGCAGTAATCACAGCGCTGGTGCTCTGATGCCTTCTTTGTGTGTGAATGAGAGCTTTGAAGAGCTTTGGATAAATGTGGTGCATTTGTTGACATGTGTTGACATTTGCAACAAGTCCTGAACATTTATAAAGGGAAAGATAAAGCGTTCCTGGAAGCACTCATATTAGCATTTTCTGAATTGCCAGATGTGGCTGAGCTCCAACCTCTGGAGCTGCATTATCTCTAATGTCCACCAGGGGGGCGACTCCTCTGGTTGTATAGAAGTCTATGAGAAAA
>NW_022283240.1:0-5964 GCF_004355925.1 Anarrhichthys ocellatus
AAATAATGCATCATTCAAGGCACACAACTGTCCTGTTCAAACTACAGGTTATCATTGGTACTTATGAATATGTAAACATGTCTTCTGAAGTATTCCTGGAGCTTTTGGGAAACTTCCTGCAGCATGAGACGACTGATGAGTCCACGGTCTGGCCGGAGTCTGTAAAGACGGACATCATTTTAGAAACAAGCGGCATAAACTTACACCATAACATTAAAGTCAACATGTTGATCAGAGAGGTACCAATCAGTCATGAATTTTCAGACTGGGGCGGTAAAAAGAAACTCATCACTTCTAGATGAAAATATTGAAGCTTAAGTTGTCAATTCTTACCATAAACTCCAGAAGCAGTCAGCAGCAGACCCAGCAGGACTGACAAGATCACAAACACAAGACATCAAAATGTGCACCAACACAAGACAAAAGATCCTAGTCTGTAAGCAGAGTGGATACCAATCAGTCACAACGTCTCAGATTCGGCGGTAATATTTAAAAACATTTCATTAAAGAACTGACGTGAATCATTTTGAAACTTGTTTCAGACAAAGTCGTTCTAGTGCTCACAACATCTTTGGAAAGTAGATCTACAATTTACAAAATCTGGATTCCTTGTGAATCCACATGCTGTAGAGACAGTTGTCTCTTCTGGCTGCATTTTACCATCAGATAATGTTTTTAACCATCATAGCCAATAATAGTTTGCCTCTTTGGAGAATTTTCTAATTTAAACCGTTGTTTAGTCACCTGTCCTCTTTGTCTTCACCATTGTTGAAACATAAAATACCAGATTGTACAATTTAAACCGTATTAACCACATTATGGTCACATGCTTTTGACTGGTATACAAATTGCAAGCTGTGTAACTGTAGGATTTAGCTTCTGGGATGCAATCAGAGAAATTCTCAGTCATGCACTCCCACTCCATCAGAACTCCAGCAGGTCACTTTACACCTGAGGGAGGTCAGGGTCCTCAGTGCCATACAGGGTCAACAGGAGGGGCAGCCCACTGGAGGAGTAAGGGGCTGCTTAGCCCTTGACTGACGGACCTGTAGTCATCATATCCCCAATCCCAGAAACATTACTATATGTTCTCATTTACCTGCAGCAGTTTAAAGCATCTCTGCTGTTCCCCAAACTGAAGAGTTGGACAGCATCACCAAACCTGCAACAAGAGACGAGCCTTAGTCATTCCAGTTTGATTAATGTGAACGACTACATTATTAGTTCTAGTGTGATCAGAGGGGTACCAATCAGTCATGAATTATCAGACTGGGGCGGTAATAACAAACTCATCACTTCTACTTTAATTAACGAGCAAGTAATATAAACATTTCTGAACGTTGAATACTCACCAACATGAGCGGACAGGGAGCACACGATCGAGACCATGTGATAACTTCACACTGCATGACCTAAAATAAATAGTTATATATAAATAATGATTATGGGCCACACTTGTCACACTCCTATGTGTCCACTTTCAACCTTTACAATTAGATTTATTATAAAATGCGTCCTTATGAATCCACAACATGCTGCAAAGAATGTGATCCTCTGCCACCATTTCATTAATTTATCACCTCAATGCAGTAGTCTTAAGTGTGTTATACTACCATTACATAAAGTCAATTCTGTGTTGTCAAATCTTTTGTACATTGTACAATGTTTCCATCCCGTTTGTCTGAAACTGTTAATGCTGCCTTTCTTTGCCAGGACACCATGCTTCAGTACAAGTTTCCAGTACAATGTTAAATTAGAATACAAGGTAGGATTTAACTTATGGGATGTAATCACAGGTTGGTTCTCAGTCATGCCGTCACAGTCAGCGCCCTCTCCATCAGAACTCCTACAGGTCACTTTACACCCGACACATATCCATCTACATTCTAAACTAACCACTAATGTATATAGAATAATATTGCTATACATGTATTCATCTAGCTATAAACACATTTATTATATACATCTTTAATATATCCCTTGACCTGAAGGAGGGAGTCGGGGTTCTCAGTGCCGTACAGGGTCAACAGGAGAGGAGGCTGACTGGAGGAGAAAGAGGCACCTGGTGGGACACTCTTGACTGGAGGGTATGTCCACATCACACCTACAATCCCAGAAACATTACTAGACTCTGTCATTTACCTGCAACGGTCCGCTGTTCACCACACCGAAGAGGTCGACACCAAACCTGTAACCATTGAAACGGGTTAGTCCATCCAGTTTGATTAATGTGAACGACTACATTATTAGCTCTAGTGTGATCAGAGGGGTACCAATCAGTCATGAATTATCAGACTGGGGCGGTAATAACAAACTCATCACTTCTACTGAAGGAGCAGTGTGTAAGATTTAGTGGCACGATCGTATCCAACTGCAACTCCTCCCAACGGCAGAGTGCCATGACAGGTTTGAGGTGAAAGAAATACTTTTAACACATTCCCCCCCTCCCCCGCTGATTACATTCAATTTCTGACAACTTCTCCTAAAACCTACACACTGTTCCTTTAAGAATCACAGACAGACATCTACAACTTACAAGTCTGGGCAATCCAGATGACGTCATACTCCGTTCAGCATAGAGGTTGACTTCTAAGAACAAAGAATAAGAAGAAAAGTTATTAAGTTTACACGTCTGTTGATGCACAGAACTAGTGTTAAGAATGTGATCAGCAAGTGTTATCAGTCATTATCCAGGTAACAAACAACCCACACCATCAGAACCCTTCAGGGAGCCGGAGATCACTTTACACCTGATCGCTTGTTTCAGGGTTCTCAGTGTCTGATCGGACCAACAGGGTTGATTGTTTCATGCATGGATAGTCTGGTACCTGGAGCATGGGGACTGTTGACTGCATAGGATTAATCATCTCACTCTACAATAGTGTCACTGTGGCGGTTGAGATTCAAACATACCGTGTCCATTTTCATCCACAGCTTTTCAGGCAGCTCGTCCTACTGGCTGAAGACAAGGAACTCGTTAGGACACTTTGACTTCAGCAGCTAAAGAGACGACATTTAGATTTTTCTATTCAAAGCACTGGTCTGACACTACATCATGTTCTAAACCTCCATTATCACCCACATCTGCCTGGCAGGCAGAGTCACAATTTCATTATTTAGTCAAATCCATGTTTAGTTTCCATTCAGACTGTTGGTAACCCCAACGTGTCTTCCCCTTATTGCCAAGGTAACACCAGTGGGTCCACCTTTTCAGGTTCTGGCGTTGAACCAAGGCGTAAGACGTGTGCGGATGTCATCACGAAGGAAACATTTCTAGTTGTAAATCAGACTATAAACTTCAGACTGGGTGTCAATCACCTAGTTAACATTTAAAGAGCTCACTCACCTGGATGAACACCTTTGCTGTGGAGAAGATGTCAGCATCTTCCAAAGCCAGACACCTGCAACAGACTACAGTCAGATCTGAGGACACAAACAAACACTACTCACTGTTTACCTTCGCTGATGTCAGATATTCTCAATTTTAGTTCAGACGAACCACATTCCAAATTTATCATCACTTTCAGCAGGTTTGGGAATCAAGGCTACAGGTACCAACCCTCTAAATGTTTATATCTTACCCTCAACTTCACCACCATCGTGTTGAAGTAGTGAATGAATCATCTGTTGGCAAGAGAACAAATTTACTGCACATGCAAAGGAAACAGCACAATGTTCAAGTCTACATTGACTTTCAAACAAATCTGAATGAACAGATCACGCGACTGATACAGATGTGCAACAAGTTTAGAATAGGATTGTTACTCGTATTACAACTTAAAATGACCTTCGCTGATGTCAGATATGATATTTCTCAACATTAGTTCAGACGAACGAGATTCCATATATATCTCATCATTTTCAGCAGGTCTGGGAATAAAGGCTACAGGTACCAATCCTCTAAATGTTTATATCTTACCTTCAACTAGACCACAATCGTGTTGAAGTAGTGAATGAATCATCTGTTGCAAGAGATGAAAATTAAAAGTTTAGAATAGGATCGTTGCTGCATCATAAGTTAAATACAATCCAGAAGGTAAACCGGCATTGAAATCTAAAATAATGCAGTTGCTCAGAAGTTCGTGTCGTTTCACATTGGTTCAAAGTGAGCTAAGTTCATCATCATTGAAACTGCATTATGACGACATGTACATTATTATAATGTGTTGGGGCGGAAAATAGTTACCGTGATAGTTGAATCCTCTTTATGAATCCTTTCACAGCTCTGCAAGAGAAAAAAAGCACTTCAGTAGAGTCCAACAATAACTTTGTGTCACATTAAGGTTCAAATGTTTGATCAGTGCTTTGGTGACAAACTGCCATGTGACATTAGTCGTCCAGTGGTTTGATGGGTGTTATCCCATTTCATCCTGTCAAACAACTTAACATGCTGTAATCAATACAGTGTTACAAAACTAACACTTCAGATTCTCTGCAGGAGGCATTTCATCCAACTTGAAACAAACACTCAGACTTACATGATGACTTGTAGGTGACATCCTTCTTCAAGCATCTGGTAACAGACACACCTACCAGAGAAACAACATGGTGTAAATCACATGCAGAGGAATTTAAACTATATTTATTCTACAAGGGGTAATCAGATAGAAGGCTGGCTTCATTTTAATCAGGTATATGCTTGTCTTCTGTACTCATCATGTTTACACACCGCCACTGAATAAACTCAAATAACTCCATGCTTTTCTCACCATTGTGCACTTTGCAGAGGTTAGTGAGTCGACCGTGCAGAACCTGAAAAGAAACATCAGGGTTAGCCATAAAGTGAGGGGTAAATCTGAGCTTCAGTATTCTCAAGGGCTCATCAGGTTAATAACCTCGCATCACAAAAATCAGCCATATGCTTGTCTATTAAAAACATCATCATTTATGGCCCTTGTGGAATCTGACAGTTCCTTCTAGCTTCAGTCGCGCTCACCTGCAGACGTCCTTCATTCTTGATCCTCAACTGTGATCGGCCGTGAACATCTGGAGGAGGAGAGCTCAGATTTAGACGTGGACCTCTTTAATATTACCATTTAACAAAATGTGATTTTTATGCTTCTCAGAATCTGGTAAAGAAGTTTCTTCTTCAAATGCTGATTCAGGTAGAAAATTCATGGATTCATCACTGGACAGCCAGAGTCAACAGGTTCTGATCTGAAGAACTGATCTTTAAATTACCTCATGTAGAGTTCAGCCACAGTCTCCTCACACCTGGAGGGGAAAAAACCAATGTCATGAGTTTTAGGACGACTTCAAGCATCTCACATATAAGATATGTTTAATGCTACTCAGAATTTGGTGTGAAGTTTCCTCAAAAGAGTTTCAGTGAGAAAGTTCAATTTGAACATCATTGTAGCATTAAGGCCTCAGGGTTATGTCGAGTTAACCCAAAAGCATCAATATAATACGCATGTGATGCTACAGCATGTCCCAACGAGCCACGTGGTGTAGATAAATTACCTTGGCAGCAAGCAGTTTCTGGATGTTTCGTCTCCATCTGTAAAACAGAAAGCATTGCTTTAGCATGAAGCGTTAGCTAGCAGGCTAACTTCATGTGGCCGGGTAACACGTGACCCTCCACGAGCAGAGTTCAGGATGGCACGAGTCAATAAAAATAAATACATTTACATATAACCAGTGTCTCACATCAGAATAATTCAATGCAGTCACAGTCATTCAGTACAGGTCTGTGTAATTATCATCATTGAGAGACACTGCTGGCAGCCGCACCAAACGTGCAGCGGCCATTGCTGGAAGAGTTCAACAAGAACGTGTTTAACTTGTGTTACACACTAAATACTCCGTGCAACATCTAGAAGACACTTTGTCGTTCATGTTCAGTGAACTAATAAGTTCAAAATAATGCGTTTTAGTGCCGGATGGTTAAGGATTGTGATGAACTCTGGTCGGTGAGTCACTGAAACGCTGCACAGAAGCTGCCAGCTTAAACAAAACGTGGTC
>NW_022283241.1:0-5961 GCF_004355925.1 Anarrhichthys ocellatus
TGTGTGTGTGTGTGTGTGTGTGTGTGTGTGTGTGTGTGTGTGTGTGTTGCATTGTGCTGGCTGGAACACCGTGTTCCACTCAGTGTCAACCCAGACGGGAAGGCTGTGTGCTGCACTCTTCCCATCAGTCATCAGGGTGCGCTTGAGACAAGTGCAAATACCAAGAGAGACGCACTCTATTTCTGTTTTTCCACTTCTGTTTGCAGCCAATCAGAAGTCGGGTCCACTGTTGCCGTGTCTTCTGGTGACTCACGCTTTGACTTTCTGTGGCTGGCCACCGCCGTGGACCAGTGCACCGGCTGTTTGCTTTCTGTGCTGATATTTGAGGTTTCCTCACCGCTCCGCTTTTCCTCTGGTTTTGTAGCATGGATGGGGATTTTACGGATCCGGTCTCTTTTGAATGTGCAGAGATTTGCTGCCCAATGATGTGTCAAGAGATCACAGACGTAGCCTATTGCTAGCATTGTTATTGGAATAATGTGCTTGTTGCTAGACTGTCATTTATTTTGTCTGTTTATTATGAGACAGAGCTGCACGATTATCGCCAAAATGATTGAGAGAAATTATTCTGATCAATATTTGGATCATGATTACTCATCATGATTATTCATTTATTTCAGGGACAAAATATATTTATTGCCCTTTCCCAGTTAATTAAACAGAGCGCTACTTTACTTTTACATGTGCTACATGCTAATTAACCAATCAAGTTCTTCTTCACCTGAATGCGTTTTGGTTTTTGCCTCTGTTAAATTGAGTAATGTACAGGATATTACTCTAGTCTGGACTGTAGCCGTCATTTTCGGGTAATCGTTTCACAGACTGCCGTCGTGGACGCACAGCTCCCCGAAAGTGAAGCCAAAACATCTGGCTGTTAGTTCTGTGAGAGGAGGGCGTATTTTAACTGTCAATACGGCAGTCGATCGTGTTCATTTGATAACAAAAATGCAGCTTAAAGACGCTTATTAACAAGTCACAATGTAGTCCATTAAAGGTCTGCAGCAAGCACAAGATGTTTCATCAACCGGTCTGATGCAGCGAGTCAAAAAGACTCGCCGAGATCAGGCTGCTCTAGGCGGGCACCGTGAGCGCTGAGCCCCCGGTGCTGGATTACTTCCGGTCACATCTCCGAAATTGTCGGAGCAGATTTTTAAATCGGCTGAATCTTGACAAACCGACCACAGATTAGATGCTTAAACAACTAACTTCTCGCCTAAAAACATCCTAAAATTACTTTCTGTGACTTAACAACAGTAGTATTTCGAAAGTTTCAACTTCCAGTTGTGTGATTTTGTCAGGATCCCTGTCAGACCAGACACCTCCCATGGCCACACAGCTGCAGACACTTCAGCTAATCACCTCCTGCGGGCTGACACACCAGACCCAGATCCTACTAACGAGATCAGTATTTGAACCCTGGTCCTCCAGACCTGTGTTGTCAGTCCGTACAGTCTTCATGCCGGAGTAGTCGTCACAGGATTCATTCCCGGACCGGCTTCAACCCGGTACTGTCTTCTGCCTCGAGTACCTGTTAATCTGCCTGCCTCCGGTGTCGATCCACGGGACATCACACCGTCGATCTGCCTGCAGCCCTGTGTCGGACCAAGGGATCCACACAGTAATCCTGCCTGCCTTCCGGTATCGGTCCACGGAGAACCACCCTGTCGATCCTGCATGCTCTCCCATCATTAAATAAAGTATTTCCTTGTCCTCAAATTCTGTCTTGCTATTGCGTCCTGTCCAAAACTCCCTTGACAGATTTCTCCTCCGTCATTGTTTCCTGTTGCTGGTGCAAAATGCATTCTGGGATATTTGGCAGTCCCAAGTACAGACAAGTCACCTCCGATGCATACCCGGTAAAATGGGCGGAGCGAGCCCCATCCGGGCATTTGGACCGTGCTTGGCTTGATGTGAACTTTGAATTGGAACAGTACTTGGGCTGAGACTGATGACGTTTCACAAGTCCACGAGTTCACAAGTACAGAGAAGTACGCATATTGAGAAAGGCCCACTGTGTAGACACACAGCTGTAATGGCGCACATCAGTTACCGTGTAGCTATCATAGACTGTATACAAGCAGTGGAAGGAGTCTTCGTGACGTCACCCATTGGTTTGTGGACTGCCGTTTTAAGGCCTTGAGTTCGGCGTTTGGGCCGCCGCCATCTTGGATCACGGCCATCGGCAACCAGTGAGGGGAAGTGACTATATTCGAACTGCAGGGGAGTGACGTAGAGATGTGTATACATCTCTGGTAGCAACCTGTCAATCACAGTATCCCCGCCCTAAAGCATACTCCTCTCTATGGTCTGTTTGACTCTAAATGGACCATAATGTACTAAATGAACATCATGCTGTATTGAAGAAGACTTGAAACTAGAGATTGAGACCATAAACTCATGTTTACAATGTTTACTAAGGTAATAAATCAAGAGAGAAGTAGTCATTTTCTCATAAACTTCTATACAACCAGAGGAGTCGCCCCCTGGTGGACACTAGAGAGAATGCAGGTTTTAGACACTTCCTCATTGGCTTCCCTCTTCAGAACCGGAGGTTGCCGCCTGGTAGCTCTATGCATGTAGTCCCTAAAAGCAGAGCCGTAAGTGAAGTCGTCTTTGTTAACACCTTGGAGCACAGTGGGCAGTCACGCTCAGCTGCCATGACACCTCTTAATTAACCCACCTGACACCAGATAACGTGCTGGAAGATGAAGAGAACAAACTAGCAAATGAAAGCTCTCGTTGTATCCAGTGCGACTGTTTTTCAAAACTGCAACTGGCGCTGTAACAGATAGTCCTTGTCATTTCCACATATACTTCTTATTGACATATAAGCGGATTCCATTAACTCAAGATGTATTTCGATTTTTAAGCGAATGTAGCTAAAACAACACACACACTACCATATCACAACCAGAACACACATGCTCTCACACTCTCTCACATCAGCAGTAACTGCAGCCATCTGAAGAGAAGGGAAGTGGGAGCCTCACTCCTCTGGCACTGCTAACGTCGGACTTCGGAGATGTACACACACACACACACTCCTCCATTCTTAAACCACTATGGCTCTACAGAGCTGCCTATTCTTCTGGAGACCTTTGAGCCCCACCGAGCAGTAAAAGCAGTTCCTCTCTCTCACTCTCTCACACACACACACACACACGCAGACACATTCCCTCAGAGCAGTGCAGCCGTGGCCACTCCCCTCTCTGTTTTTCCAGTTGGACAGGAAGACCAGAGGGAGGGAGGGAGGGGGAGGGGGCTGCAATCTGTTTGGCATAAACTGTACAATGAAGTCACTGTTTAGTGGGCCAACCCAGCCTGCTGCTCCAGTGTGTGTGTGTGTGTGTGTGTGTGTGTGTGTGTGTGTGTGTGTGTTGCTAGAAAGTTATGGTGTGTGTTGAGGCTGAGGGACAGGAGGTGGAGAATAAAACTGTCAGTGCTGACTAAGTTTGACCAAACGACACATGCACACACACACACACAGTCTTGTGCTTTCTCTCTCTCTCTCTCTCTCTCTGTCTCTGTCTCTGTCTCTGTCTCTCTCTCTCTCTCTCTCTCTCTCTCTCTGTCTCTGTCTCTAATTCAGTTCAATGTATTGACATGGGAAACACACGTTTACATTCAAAAGGCAATTGTGAAATACAAACATGATAAAAATGTACTTAGAATAAGTAAATATATATATATAGAAGAATACAGAAATGTGTGAACAGAGCTGTGTAGCATTACAACATTGTAATAATATATAGATGAAAATAAGTTGGCTGAACTTTAACTTAAAGACATCTTATAATGTATTTAATATAGTATATACAGATAAGTGAAGATAACTTAAGATGGAAATAGAAAAACAAAGACATCACATTTAATAAATACAAATATGAGAAGTGAGAATTGTCTGGCTTTATTGGCGTTAAAGTTTCTAGAACAAAGCATCAAAACACAATGTGTCCAAATATTGTCCAGCACACAGTTACAGTCTCTCTCCTCCCTGCTGTCACACACTTCATGTTACTTTGACAACATCTCGCATGCTCACACACACAGACACACACACAGACACCTGTGGTGTCAGTTCACACGGCTGCTAGATATAGAGGGATTGCCTTACATGCGGCCGCTAGCTCGCTAACTACCAGACAACAGGCCTCTCATCTTAGCGGGTGACAGTTGATTTGGCCGGGTGGAATGACATCTGCTGTCGGTAGATTACCAACATAAACCTCGTCCAAAGGCCGGATGAAGTGCTTGGCTGTTTTCTGCTCTGTGTGCTCCATGAAAGCAGAGGTCTGTGCTTATTTAGAAATGACTGAAGTTGGGTTTCTGGGAGGGACAAACACCGATCTGTGCCATTTCAAATGAGAGCCAGTTGACTGGGGCTATTTTCGCGCTTTAGGTGAGACGTTTTTAGTCCCATTGACGGTGTGGAGCTGCCAGTGGTGTGATGCAGGAGCAGCATCAGCTTTAACGTTGGGCTCACATGTCTCTGTCAGCAGACGTGGTCAGCATACTGTATGTAGCTGCTATTAATAACTACAATGCCAATTTGAGCGTTAGTTCACTCTTGACTTCAGAAATCGTTGTTTTCACATTAAAAATGAAACATGAGGAAAACGTTATCCATCAACTCTGACTGAGCATTAAGCATCATGATGTAAACACAGAGTCCTCCTCTGGTCCCACCGGAGTCCTGTTCTCTGTCCTGTTGTCCGCCCGTCCACTGCAGCTTGATCTAGCCTGAAGACTTCTTTCATCCATCATATTTTTTCCGACGACCGGGCATCAGACAGCCAGCAGTAGGCTGGGTAGTGGAGTAGCCTTAAAGCCTAGCTGTTAGCTTAGCTTCCATCTGGGCTCTCCTCCATGGGGCAGTTTGGTGCTGCAGGTCTGGCTGGTTGGTCAACGGTGGGCTGTGATAACCATGGAAAAAAATGACAAAATTAGGATTAATGAAAAGTATTGAAATTCATGGAAGCTACCGGCCACAGCATGTATATGCACCTCCGTGCATATTTGAGGGTTTTATCATTATTTTATCATTTTGATTATTAAACTTTTATTCTTTTATCTTGATGTTCTTGTTATCGGACTCTGCTCTTCAGTCGTATTGTTTTCGATGTTTTTCTCATCTATTGCTGTTGTCACAAACCGGGCCGAACGGCCATGACAAAAAAGGGAGACGCATTCAATGAAGCAGTTGATGAATTATTTATTAAGTTTAAAGTAATATAAAAGACAAACATAAACTAACAGTGACATGTGAAGTCAGTCATTTCAGCAGTGTAAGTGAGTGGGTGCGTGTGACGTGTGCAGTGTTGTATAGTGTAAAAACAAACCATAACCAAAACCAAAGTGGGTGTCTCAGGAAGGAGCCAGCCCAACTGAGGATCCAGAGGGTTTTATAAAGGCTGCTCTGGCACACAGGACCAGTGTTGCTAATGGCCTCAGGTGTCCCCACTCTGCCTGACGATCCTCTGCCACACCTGCAAGGAAAGCAGCCACACAGGCAGACAGGCTCGTCACACTGTCTATTTATTGATTCACTTTTGTTTAATGTGTAAAGCGTTTTGTGGCCTGGCCTACAAATTCATTTTTAGTTTTTTATCTGACAAACGCATTGCTTTTGAAAACGGTAACATTTGCAGTCAGGTTATTATGCATGAATCGCATCAATCAGTGGAGGGCAACTGTCAACGCTGTCGGAAGGAAGAGTGAATTGTGAATAATCAACATTCCATACAAACCTTATCAAATTCAGGTTTTAAACATAAGCAGTCTGAGAGAGACAGACAGGGAGACAGACAGGGAGAGACACAGACAGAGAGAGAGAGACACAGACAGACAGACACAGACAGAGAGAGAGAGACACAGACAGAGAGAGAGACAGACACAGACAGAGAGACGCAGACAGAGAGAGAGAGACACAGACAGACAGAGAGAGAGAGACACAGACAGACA
>NW_022283242.1:0-5960 GCF_004355925.1 Anarrhichthys ocellatus
GGGAGTACCAGTAGATAAAAGCTTTAATGCATCACCTTCCTGCTTCTCTCCTCCCCCTGCTTGCCCTGGACAGACCAATGGAGGCATAGCCAAGGGACAGGTGTGTCTCACATGGTGTCCTCAGGCTTCGTCCTTAGGTCTCTATGATCTCTCTGTGCCTGGGGGTTCTTTTCACATTCAGTCTGGTCTGTTCAGAAACAAATAAAGGCGACTTGAATTATAGTGGCTGTTTTGTGATCAATAGGGTTTCCATCGCAAAGTCACATTATGCCACGGTGATTAAAGCCACCATCTTTGTCCCATTGAGACATACAACCCAACACCACAGTGTGTCTGTGCTCATCCCGTCCTGCATGAATGGTCAGAGCCCTGGTCTCCCCTTTTCCTGCTGCCACACTCCCTGACTGTTGTCCTAATGTCATGAAATGTAGTTTAAATGTAAACACTGTTGTGCACCAGAGGAGTTCCATCTGTCTGAATAGCTGTGATTTCTTCATCTAACATTTTTTTTAAACAGATTTGATAGAGCATGTTTCCATCCTCTCTCCACAGGTATCCATTGATTACCCACAGCTGGCTTTCCACCCTCAAACATTTTTTGCTTTTGGCTCTCCGATTGGAATGTTCCTGACTGTTCGTGGGCTCAAACACATTGATCCCAACTACACCTTCCCAACCTGCAAGAGCTTTTACAACATCTACCATCCAGTGAGTCATCGCACCTTTACTGCATCTGCCCATTCAGGCACAGCTCCTGCACCTGCTTTTATTTGCACAACTACAGTTTGACTTCACACACACACACACACACATCGACGCACATCCATTGACCCACCCCCAACCACACACACATCCGCACACCCTCACCCAGATGTAACTGAAGCGTTGAATAAACACACCGACAAGAATAATAGTCCAAGTTTCACCATTGTGTATTCATACCAAGATTATTACGATTAGTGAACTTTTGGCATCAATAAACATGCACATGTGCTTCAGAGAACTCAAGAAAATACAAAAGTACAACCCACGTTGAAGTCATCTTTCACAGTCAACTCATCCCCTTTATTGCTGTGTAGTACGACCCTGTGGCCTATCGGCTAGAGCCCATGATTGTAACAGAGGTTGATCTGGAGCCCATGCTGATCCCTCATCATAAAGGCCGCAAGAGGATGCACCTGGGTATGACTGTCTGTTTCTTTCTCTTTGTGGTGTGGGCTTTGTGTAGTAGGCTTAATGATAATCTCTGTGTCCCTTTGTCTAATAGAACTAAAGGACAGCTTGACCCGTATGAGCATGGATTTGAAGAACAATGTTTTGGGATCGTTACGGACGGCATGGCAGTCCTTTTCCAGACTACCAGTTGCTGCACTGCCCCCGGTGGACCAAGGAGACACTACAATAGAAAGAGACCTTCAAGAGACACAGGGTAGAATAACCCTTTTATTTGCATTTGTTTGTGTATGTGTGCAAAGGTGTGTCTAACCCAGTCTCCTCTCACCCCTCTCTGCACGTTGCCACCCTCCCCTCTTACACTCTATCTGGCGGTAGCTCCTGCTTCCCTCACCATTTACCTACTTTACCTTTTGAACTTCAGCCTCAGCGGCAATCACTTCTTCTTCTAAGATGGAAGAGAAAAGTGCTGACTTTTGGACTAAAATACTGGAGTGGCCCAGGGCGCTTCATAAGCATTACTTTCAAGATAAGACAGGAACAAAATCGAAGAAATCGAGTTCAGTTTTCTCTGTAAACTCTAAACACAAGCCTGTATAAGCTTGTCTCTCATTGTGCGTGTTACATTTACCTTCCCTGGAAAGGAAACAAAACAAATTACTTTAATTATCTGTTTAATGGTTAAAACTATGCTGCAGTACCTGCAGAATGTATAGTAAAAAAAACCTAATAGTACTCAATTACTGTGGTTTACTTTGTCTTGTCAGCTCCCTCACAAAGAGCAAATGCTAAGATGTAATGCATGTCATTATTACCGCAGGCTCTCACTGCTCCCCTGCTCCTCCTTCCTCCATGCCTGCTGACTGCACTATTGGTTGAATGTACTAACCGCTTCGCGAACAACAGAGACCACTTGAGGAATTTTCCCATGGTGCATTCTTGTATGTTCTGAACAAACGGGAACAGTTGAATGGTATTGATCACAGTTGTTCACAGCAGGTGATGTTAATCATCAGTAGCAGGTCTGTAGCTACATGCAGGTACACGTCCTGCCCTTTTCTACAGAACCTGTAATTATTAGTCTGTCAGTTTATTAAATGAGTCACGGGGAATACAGCTGCTGCTAGAACAGACAAATACATCACAAAATAACCTTTGTGTCCTACTCTCCACTCTATATGTTAACGAGGACTCATAGCTTTTTGTTTACAACCCTTACAACCTTCACCTGTTGTATTGTGGTATAAGATCCCAAACACGAGACTCTAGTATAATGTAACAATAGTGGACACAGTAATATGTAATTTGAGAGTAAGATGTTCATGGTTTTAATGTCCGAAATTACAAGTCAGTAAATGCAGAGGTAGAAAATATGATAATCAAGCAGCCAGCAGTTTAGAGTTCATCAGAAGGTTTTTGTTGAGAGCCCTCTCGAGATCACTCTTAAAACAACATTTACATTTTTAACATACCAACTCATCACAAAACTAACCCATCTTACTGACATTTACTCAACCTCATACTTGCACCTGTGGGTGAGTGCATACACACAACATCAGGTCAAAAGTCTGATGTTAATTGATATAGGAGACATCCATTCAGTGCTAATCAAAAAAGCGTTCTGCAGTGGTTTTCTAAACAATCACAAAGATGGTTTTTGTGGTTGTTATTCCATCAAAGTATCTTCTTGCAACATCTACAGCAGACACTCTCTTCCTTCCTGTCTATTATCTCATCTGTTCCTGTTCTACCAAGAAGTCTGAGTCAAAACAAATAGCTGCTGGCTATTGTCTTTTTGTTGTCTGTAGCCTGTCTGTGCAGCTTCATCTTCCTTTTTTTTTTTTTTTTTTTTGTATTCTGTCGCAGCAGGAGTGTGTGACGAGGCAGAGTCCTCAGTGTCAGCAGAGCAGACGGAGCAGCCTGAGATTAAAGTGGGGATGTTGAATGGAGGACGAAGGATCGACTACGTACTTCAGGAAAAACCTATCGAGAGCTTCAACGAGTACCTGTTTGCCATCCAGTCTCATCTGTGCTACTGGTGAGTCATGGATACACGTGGACCACAGTTATTGTGACCTTTGTTATCGTGCGCTCTTAATGTTTTTCTCTTTGTTGTATCCCATTTTACACGCCTGACTTAAATCTATCCTTAAAATAAATGATGTTCTTCTCTCTCTGTCTACTAGGGAATCTGAGGATACTGCTCTCCTGCTGCTGAAGGAGATCTACGACAAGCTAGGTGTGGCCATTGAACAGTCACACCAGTAATACAGTTTTATAAAAGTTGACTTGCTTTGTAGCAATGACAGTAGCCTGAAAGTGACAAAAGGAAGGACAGCTGTCAGAGCCAGCACAAGCGTCTTCCAAGATGCCTTACCGTCTGGGTGCCCCGGCCTCCCCTCCCTCGACGCTGAAGACCGGTTGGTTGCAGTCGGGTGATCTCGGCTCAGATGTGACAGTCGGCCTTCATTTGAGGGAGCGGTGGCTTCTTAGTGGTGCCTAAACTCCCAGTGCAGGACTGGGTTTGGTGTCTGATAGTTGTTTCAAATCCACCCAAACATCCCTGTCATGCTCCTGGATGCATTTCTCTGTCTTTTGTGAGTCATTCTTTATTTGACTTTTGCTTTGCACTTTCACTTAACCAACAGGTGTTGACATATTATACCTCAAGCTGAAGTTGAATAATATGGAAAAAATAATTATCATGATAAACAGTAGACACACACAGTGCTTGTTCAAATATGAACAAGTATAAAATCTACCACATTGGTTTAAAAACTGGCCGTCAAAGCTGGTATTTCTATGCACAATAAGAATATATTTAAAAATCCAAGAATATAATTCAAATTGATTGTAATCTATTTTATTTAATTCCCAGCCCGATGTGATCGGACATGTAGCTTTATAATTATAATAAACTATAACCTTTGTCTGACCCTATAAACCTAAAGCTGTCTTGACCAACGAAGTGCTCCGTTAGCCAAATATGAGACCTTTATAAATACGCAGGTCCAGTGGTTTCATTTGGTCAACTAAAATGTTTAGGTTCTGAAGGAAAATCAAGGTTGATATTCTGTCCCCTGGCAGCCATATTTGTTTTTCTGTCAACACTAAGGCCACTTTAAACCCAGGGTTGCTACTCCTACATGTGTGCAATATAACGATAATGTTCTTTTTCATTCTATTTCTATAACTTTTGTATAATATAAGGGCCAAACGGTACATGTTTGTCTCTGTAGCAAGGTGATGTACAGTCATTTTCTGTAACGCAGGCACTTCTTTGCTTTGTTAGAGCATGGTTTCTCAACATGTTCTGGTCCTGACCCAATGGTTAGGTGCCACAATGTTCATAATTCTCATGAACCCAGCAATAAGAGAGCTTGAAATCCTCTGCTTTTGATATAACGAGCATGATGCATAGACTACATAGAAATTATGTTTCAAAGCATGTCAATTTATTTGACAAAAATCAACATATCAATGGACTAAATACCACAAATCTGCAACATGGGGTCCAGACTACAAAGTTGAGAATCTCTGTTTAACTTTACAAATATCTCGTATGTTCCTCTCTGTCAGGGCCCCACCACTAGAGCCCTGACCCACTGGTTGTATCATCCACACAATACATGAATAATAGGCTTGTTCATTTGTCTTCCTTTAGAAATGCACTAAATACTAAATTATCATGTTGCCCTTTCCTTGGACTTCACCTCTGTCTGTGTGTCAGTTAAACGGATCTTGATGGTCCCTGGCTCCTCTTCCCATAACTTCTGTTATTGCACTTGATACGAAAAAGTTGATACATACCAAAAAAACAATTGTCTCCTTTCTAAATACATACCTTATGAAAATGGTAACATGTTGTGCGTGCCATAATAAAAACATTACAATTGTCTTCTTGTGTTCTTTGAATTTATTGTAAACATGTTTTTTCTGAAGTTGAAAGCACAATAAATTGATCTGCAGCCTTTTTAGGGTTTGTATTATGTTGACTATAGGACATAACAGCCAGAAAATACGACATAATTACCGCATATTGAGCATCCGAATCAAACTGGATAATTTACAAAGTAATAGTAAGTCATAATCAAACAGGGAGGGGGTTAACTTACAACCACAACATCGTTACTATGGTAAGTCACTCGAGCATGCGCAGTCGTGTGGAAAACACAGAATCACTTGCAACATTGGACAACAAACATGAGGCAAGTTAAACTCTTATATAGGTTTTGGCATTTGTTTTTTAGCCACAGTTCAGAGCTATTTGCTAGATTGTTGAATTGTTAATGTATTTATTCGTTATTTATGGCGCTAACAAGTCTGGCGTTAAGCTAGCAAGTGGCCAGAGTAACGTTACTTTAAACTGACTAAGTTAGCGTTACATATTCATACCATCAGTCATGGTAAATAGTGTGCTGAATGCTGTTTGTGACTGAACTGTGATGAAGGTCTTTCAGTAATGAGGGAGCTCCACAGTGAGTCTCATGTGTGAGGGAGTTATGCACTAAAGCCTCTCAGGCCTGAGTCAGTAGGTATGATCTCCTTCTTTAGTCATCAAGAGGGTTAACTCTTACATTGCTGGTTAAATAGCTCTTCACATGTTTATACATCAGCTTTTCTCAAAAAGCCTTTTTTTTTCGTCACACTGATTGCATTGTTTGGCCTGATTTTAAGTGTGTACAAGTTTTGTATCTGGGTTAGAAGTCACAATGCAGTAATTGTCTTAATGTATGCAAACAAGCTGAGCTCTGACAGTGTGTGTGTGTGTGTGTGTGTGTGTGTGT
>NW_022283243.1:0-5957 GCF_004355925.1 Anarrhichthys ocellatus
AAGGAAAGATGAATGCGGCCAAGTACAGAGATATCCTGGAAGAAAATAATAAAATTAACTTTTTTGATTTTAGCAAATGGCTGCAATGAAACAGAGTGAAAATTTTAAAGGGGTCTGAATACTTTCCGTACCCACTGTGTATATATATATATATATATGAAGAGAGAGAGAGAATATAATATATGTATTTAGCTTGCTCTATTTATGTCCTGATAGATTGTATTCCATGTGAATACACTGTTTTAAATAATGTTAACAAACCTGAAACAATTAGTTGATAAATAAACAATTGATTGACAGAAAAATAACCAGCAACTATTTTGATGATTGGGATTTCAGGTCTCATAAGCTAGTATTTTATTTTATCTGCTATTTTATTACATTAAACAGTGTATATCTTTGGTTTTTAGACAAAACAAGGGATCTAGAAATATCACCTTGGGCTTTAGAAAATGGTGGTGCAATTTAATCTTTTCTGGCATGTTTGGAACAAAACCCAAATGCATTAATCAATAATTTAATTAAATCTTTAGTTGCCGCTCTAGTGTAGACCTCAGCTCTATAAAGAAATTATGATTAGATAAATAGGCTATCGTAACCCACAAACAGTCAGAAAACCAAATACATAAAATACATGTCAAGATAAGTGGCTCCTCCTTTATCCCTAACAAAGATTGTATACAACTCACGTCAATCAAATATTTATTGAATGTGAAGTTGACTAAATTAAGTACATGTGTTTTTGACCATAAAATTGTTTGTTAATGTTATTTTCACAATATTTTTAAAACCCCGCCAAATTTCATCTACCAGCCCAACGCTATTTTTTCCAGCCAAGCTTAATCAAACGTAGCCCAACTGGGCGGAAACCAGCCCAATCTAGCAGCACTGCCAGTAAACCTATATAGCTGCAATAAATCCCTGAATTGATCCTGTCTGCTTGTTTAATCTGCACTTGGGTCCTATCCTATCCGACAGGTAAATTATACAAAAGGTGTTTCAGTTCATTTGCAGCACATACAGCTTGGTAGATATTTGATCCATACCCTATACATGCTGACATTTGTGCCCTGCTCCACGTTCCTGACTGGGACTCCAGCTTTCTTCAGTTGGCCCTCAAAGCCAAAACTGCAGCCCAGATAGAAACAGACCATGTCTGACCATAAGCCATGATGTGCAGCCTGCTGCTCTGATGCAGTCCTGGGAGCACAATTAAAAAAGAAGTGAGGCTGGTAGGATTACAAAGTCAAGTAGAGAGATTTTCTTTGATTCCTTTGGGAGTGTGACAATGGCCGGCTGTACATGCTTTATGCTTTATTGCTTGCAAACAATGGTGCAGTTTTTTAAATATACAAAATATAAATTAGGCTTAAAATCTTTGCATAGGTAACACTTTTTCATTAAAACATGATTGTGTATCTTAACCTAATTTTAACAATATTCATTAATTTTTACATTTTGGCCTACAAGCATGGGGCACCCGGGGTTTGAACTCTAACAAACTCCTTTTAGAGCAGTGGTCTGTTCATCATTTTTAAAATACCTTGGCTGAGCACTGTAACTCTGCAGACTTGAGACTCTTTTCACCAGGCAACCCTCTTCATACACATAGTATTGAGAAATATCTGTCCTGAAGACACAAACAAACAGTGAGGTGTACAGTCCGCACAGAGATGTGAGGTAGAAGAGAAATGTAATGGATTCTATTATGCCTGAACAAACTATAAATACATTTAGCCAGAAAATTATTTTAGCGTAATGTTGACCTGCCACCGTTGATCTGGAACGTTATTGACAGCAATGACGTAACGGCGTTTTCTATGAAAAGACATATTCCTGTGTAAATTTCAGTTATATATTTGTTTTATAACATTTAAAGAACAAGTGATTGTAAAATGCCAATAAGTATTCAGTAAATACATTTAGTAGCCTGTGTTCTATAAAGACCAGATCCAACCAGAGAGGTTTCATGTCACTGATTTCTATACTTGAAAAATTGTCTGAAAGTTTGTATGGCAAGTTACTAGTTAGACATTTTAAAAGCCCATTTGACTATTTTGGTAAAGTGTGTGATTGGCTGATGCCCTCCATGAACATCAGCTGATAGACACGTTTGTCCATCACCATGTGGTGGGTTGGCGATCAGTAAACACTTCTGGAATACCTCTCTACTGCTGTCTGCACAGAGTAGCATGCTGAGTGGTGTGTGGGAAGTTGCACATCAATGTTTTACATTGAACATTTAGCAGACACCAGTTAAAGAGAGCTAACATAAACATCAATTTGTTTACAGGGGGAATCGTTCCCATCGCTTATTAAGCACTGGAAAGGTGTTTTTTAGTAGAGCGCAGATCTCCGCCAGATGTGTCTGTAACGACCACTGCTGTTACGTTTGATTTAAAGAATACAAACAACAATTTACGAATGCCCCGTCTAGACCACAAGTGTATTAGACGGGGCATTTCACTCGCATGTCTCACACAACAGACACGCTCTTATTTTAATGCAGATGTCTGCACTAGCTCTGTGAGGTGGGTATGAGGCCGTGACTGCAAATTACAGCGTATATTTTGGCTTCAAGTCTACTGAGCAAACTGTGTCCCCCCACTGTGTCTCTTGGCCCAGAGTAGCGGCTGGGGGTCGGAAATGCACTCAGCTGTGTAATCTATACAAGTACAGTCCATTTATCTCTTGTGGTTAAGAGTAGTGAGT
Organism: Anarrhichthys ocellatus; assembly: GCF_004355925.1. Taxonomy (NCBI): domain Eukaryota; kingdom Metazoa; phylum Chordata; class Actinopteri; order Perciformes; family Anarhichadidae; genus Anarrhichthys; species Anarrhichthys ocellatus. Next base: position 2,713 of record NW_022283243.1, read on the forward strand.
GAGGAGTCAGCAGGCAGGCAATGTCAGTAAAAAGCAGGAAATAAAAGGTATTTTGAGAAAGTGTGAGTCACCTCAACCACGAGAGGTCCTTGAGCATGCAGCCATAACTGGCCACCAAAAATATTATGCAGTTTACTGCAACAGAAGGAGAGATTAGCCGTGGACAGACACAGAGACAATCAGTCATGCATGCACATTCGCGACCAATTTCATTACGAATCGGGCAGCATACAGATCGAGTAGTGAGTGACACGTGGTGTTGTTCCTGTGCATGAGCAATGAGCTGATGAATGGTATGATCATTTTTAATATCAGATCAGTGCATAGACGTTGGTAATCGCCGATACCCGATCCAGCATAATAGGCTGTATCCTCAGGACGTCCTGATACTGCTATTGGTATCAGCTCTTTTGGATAGTTGCTCACTGTGCGGTGTAGTGCGTGTGTGTTCTACCTTATGTTAGCATGTCTCGCAAGAGGCGGACAGGAAGTCTCCCCTGACTGGCTGCGATAAAGGAGTGGCAAGGGGGCGGGATTTCTGCGACAGAAAACTTCAAAGTCATCGGCCAGATGATTGGGCAGGATGATGACGTTAGCTTGCTGGTAGCCTGACACAGACAAGAACAGTTTATGCATGTTATAACAGAAACAAATCAGACAACAAGATTGGATCAATCAAACAGGTGGATAGCAGATAGCCAGCAGTTGAGTGTAAATAAGAGACAGTTGGGGAACAGGGTTGTTGGTTTGTCAGGCTAACTGAGCAGCTACATGTAGAGATTTAACTTGTGTTGCTGTCAGTGCAGCTGTTGGCGCTATTTCATTAGTTTGATTATTTTGTTATTTGTTATTATTGTATTGATTTTTGTTGACACTAGGGGCACGGAGCACCAGGCCGGGCACGTGTCTAGGTGAAGGGATATAGGTAGTAGGTGGGTCAGTGTCAGGTGATGCACCAGGAAGAGACATGTTTATTTTACCAGAGCAAGAGAGAGACTGCAGGACGAATGTTTGCAGCAAATCTCGACTGGACATTGGACTTCTGGAGTTACAATCCGACTAAAATGGTGCATCAGTGGCCTTTTGATGTTTTGTTTTTGATTATTTCTCTTTGACAAATAGCCACTACAGCAACATCAAAGCATTGTCCGATGTGACTTACATTTATTCTTAATATCATTTTTATAATTTTTCATTTTATTTGAATTTAAAGTTTTTAAATTGTTGTTTTCAATTAAAATAACCACTTTTGTAAGTCATGATTATACAGAAATGTAAAATATACCACTGGAATATCTTAATAAATAGGAGCCCAATAGTACATTTATCTGTAGAAAGTCATACTTTTTTCTAACTGACTGGATAAAAAGGACCCTAGAAGCTACTGTTGGGTGTAATCATAGCTATTCTGATCATAGTTCCCTCTAATTGTTCAAGCCTAGGTTAAGGTTATACCAGTAAACCACAAATAATTCCAAGTGCATGGCTCCAGTGCCACATGCAACAGTACAGAGATGATACACTGGTTCTTACCATTAGCTAATCCAGTCGTGGTGCTTATTCTGGGATCCTCCTGCCTGATTAACAGCCTCAACTCAGCAGGACTCAGAGAATTTAAATGATTTGACTGCTCCATTACAGAACACGTGGTTCTGTTAGATACTCTGACTGCTACTGCAATTACTTCCTCCTATTCCATGGACAAACTGGGATCTGCTAATCTCAGGTTCTTGCCTCAGGACCAAGTAAGAGCCACAGACAGTCAATGCAGACGGCAGTGGAAGCCATGCAGTGGGTGAAGAACTCCGCCTTTCAAGGACTGGTCCACTCTTGCCCGCTTCACTCTGGTTAATGTTTAAGTGGAGAATGTGGTCAATCATTTAAATGAATGGCTCAAGATGAAAAGGGGGCAGGAATGGGGTAAAGGGAGAACTATTAACAGAGAGGATTATGACATTAAAGAGAGACAGAAGAAAATGTATGGAAACAAAAGCTTTATGTAGAGAGAATGAGAGGTAGAGACAGTTGACACGGTGGGTTTGCTTTTTTCGACAGTTGTAAAAAGGTATAGGAATCTAAAATTAGCAACTAAATCACTGTTCTCTGTGTTTGTTGTCTTGGCACCCTTAGACATGCCATCAACTAGTTGCTCCTAAGTTGTTTCTTGAACTGCAATTTTATTATTTTTGTTTTCTATATTTTACAGGTGATAGGGCACGTGTCCAGTCATTACATCAACTCACCCCCATTTTTCTGCCACAAATCTAGTACACACAGAATGAAAAACCACATCTGTTTTGTAATTCATGTGACACAAAAGCTGGTCTCGATGGAACTTTTTATTTTGTTTCCCGTTTGGTTGAACTCGGTGAAGCTGCCCTGTAGTATTTTGGGCTCATCTGACTTAAAGGGGAACACCATCTCAATGAATGAATTCCAATATGTTATTTCCATTACCTAGTAAAGTCCAATCAACGTTTGTGAATATGAGCTCTCTCAAAGCCAGAAAACAGAGAAGGAAGTGTAAAACTTGTAATGTCATCAAGTATAAAGTGTGGAGCTGCTCACAGACAATGAATTAAAAGACTCCACTAATACCACTGTTGTAGTGGTATGTAAATATCACATGTATCTCTGGAAATAATAAATCACAATGTCACCAAATGTTGACTAGATGTTCACAGATGGTTATTACATACAATAAAGCAAAGAGTCCATCAATACATTTGCCCATCTTTGAAATGTATACACTTATAAAAATATAAATATATATATTAATAAAAAATCCAAAAGGTACGTAATTATATGTTTGTCATTATTTAATTAAGGAAACCAATCACCCAAAAATGTAATTTACCAAAGACTGTTATCATAAAAGTAGGTTATTTAACTATTTACTTCACCCTCTGATGCCGCAGCCCCTAATAGTGCAGCTAGCACTTCAAACTGACACATACAATGGGCCCTATTGATGTAAATGAAGAGAAGTTTAAAAACAAGATATAATATGAGCACATCTTGTAAAATATATAATGAACAATTCTTTATCTTTATTATATAATTTATGTTATATATGATGGCTGGATATACTATGAGCGTGAAGCAACATTTTCACATGACTTAACTGAATTGAAAAAAATCTAAGATTAATCATGAATCAAATCATAAACAAACAAAATACAGTATATATACACATATACACATATATACATATATATATATATATATATATATATATATATATA
>NW_022283244.1:0-1626 GCF_004355925.1 Anarrhichthys ocellatus
ATGATCATGGCTATGATCATGGTGATGGTGATGATCATGGTGATGGTGATGATCATGGCTATGATCATGGTGATGGTGATGACCATGGCTATGATCATGGCGATGATCATGGTGATGGTGATGATCATGGCGATGATCATGGTGATGGTGATGATCATGGCTATGATCATGGTGATGGTGATGATCATGGTGATGGTGATGATCATGGCGATGATCATGGTGATGGTGATGATCATGGTGATGGTTATGGTTATCACCATCACCATGATCATCGCCATGATCATCACCATCACCATGATCATAGCCATGGTCATCACCATCACCATGATCATAACCATCACCATGATCATCGCCATCACCATGATCATAGCCATCACCATGATCATAGCCATCACCATGATCATCACCATCACTATGATCATAGCCATGGTCATAACATCACTATGTTCATAACCATCACCATGGTCATAACCATCACCATGATCATCACCATCACCATGATCATAACCATCACCATGATCATCACCATGATCATAGCCATGATCATCACCATCACCATGGTCATAACCATGGTCATAACAATCACCATGGTCATAACCATCACCATGATCATCACCATCACCATGGTCATAGCCATGGTCATAACCATCACCATGGTCATAACCATCACCATGATCATAGCCATGATCATAACCATCACCATCACCTGGACCTTCACACATTTAGTCCTGGTCCAGCAGACAATCAGAGACTCTAATAAAGTTGTAATGTTCGTATCTCTCCAGCAGAGGGCGCTTAAAGCTCAGTCTCAAAAGATAATCATCACTGTTTCATTTCTACTTTTATATTTCTGCACTTGCTAAACAATCAACATGTAAATTAAGCTGAATTATTGTATGCTAACAGTTTCCCCCTGCTTCCAGACTTTGTGCTAAGCTAGGCTAAACACACCCCAGACTGTCTGTGAACGGGACGGTCAGGCTGATGATTCATCTGATGATTGATAAATCTGCCGGTTATTTGATTTGATTTATTGTTTGGTGAAGGGGACATCTTGTTTTGTTTTGTCACAAAGATTCAGATTAATATCTGAGAGGACGACAGGAAATGATCTCTTCTGACAAACTGTAAACACTCAACAGATGAACGATTATTAGTTGTTGCAGATTCAATCAATCATTCACTGAGAACCGAATTCATCAAAGTGTTACAGTAAAAGTACCAATACCACAGTATACAAGTACACATAATACAGTAAATGTACTATGTTACAGTAAATGTGTTAATATCACAGTGTAAAAATGTTTTTATGGCATTTTAATAAAATAAAAAAACGGCTGCAGAAATGTGTGCCTGAGTAGAAACCGCCCAGTAAAAGTAGTAAATATAAGAACGTGTGTAGATGTTTACATGCTGTGTTGATGATGATGACATTAACACCAGACTCCACTCATTACCTGCAGCCGGCCTCCGTCAGACTGTGGTATCCCGGCTGGCAGCGGTCACACTTCTCTCCGGTCACTCCGGGTTTACACGCACACACTCCTCTGTTGTCACACTGAGGAGACTCTGAGCCTGGAAACACACACACACACACACACACACACACACACACACACACACACA
>NW_022283244.1:1726-3252 GCF_004355925.1 Anarrhichthys ocellatus
CACACACACACACACACACACATACACACACACACACACACACACACACACACACACACACACACACACACACACACGCCGTCAGCACATTCACCGTCAACCACGTGCAAACAATCAGCTCCCATTAACAAACCATTACAGGACAGATCTGGTGTCACTGGGACTCAAACAGCAGCTGGTTCACATTAAAGCAGCGGTTTGTTGCTGCGCTCTGTTAGAAACCACAAACCAGTGAGTTCATGGCCGCGGTTTCACATGTTCTCTGCTCATGTTCTCTGCTCATGTTCTCTGCTCATGTTCACTCATCGGAGCCTCTTCTGTCCCCGGGACGTCAGAGGAGCATGAAAAGTATCTGAATAGTACATTATATTATCCAGCAAAGTGTGATTAATACAAATCCTTTGTGGTCGGTTCAAGTGTTTGTGGGGAAACTCAAACTTGCAACATGAGCGTTAACGTTCATTCTTGACCTCGTGAAAAAGCACTTGTTTGTGTTCACTTTCTTCCTGAGATAAAGACTGGTGTTGTATCTGTATGTTCAGTATAACAACTGGTTAGCTTAGCTTAGCATGAAGGGTAAACAGCTAGCATGGCTCCAGTCTAAAGGTAACAACGTTACACCTGCCAGCTCCTCTAAAGCGCCCTGATTAACAGCTCACATCACATGTTGTGGAGTTACAGGGGTTACATTTTAATAACTTTTACGGACGTCCCTGAACTCACCGACGGTGTTGCAGCCGCAGGGCAGGCAGCGGCTGCTGCCGGCGTCTCTGTGGTAGTAGTCGAGGCAGCGCTCACAGTTGGGCCCGTCCGTGTTGTCGGCACAGTTTGTGCAGTGACCTCCGTGACCCGAGGCCCGGTACAGCTCGGCATCGTAGTAACACTCAGAGCTCTTCCCGTTACAGTCGCAGGCTGAGAGAGATGGGCGGGAAACATCAGAACGCATTATTATGTGCAGTAAAGTACCAAGTACTCTACAGCAGTAACAGCAGTACAAATCTACAGCAGTAACAGTAGTACAAATCTACAGCAGTAACAGTAGTAAAGCAGTACCAAGTACTCTACAGCAGTAACAGCAGTACAGCAGAATCAGTAGTAGTAACAGTACAACAGTAGCAGCAGTGAAGCTGTAACAGAAGCAGTTCTGTCAGTGACTCGTTCTCAACAGTTAGAACATGTTTGTTTTAATACTCTCAGCTTCCTGCAGGACGGATTCATTCGACTGTGGGAGGAAAAGAAACACACTAATATTTCCCTGAACCCTGTTAGTCATGCATCTGTGATATGAATGTGTAGCCGTCAGGAACTACAGCTCCCACAATCCCCCAGGGGCTGTCATGACTACTTCATCATGTGATCTGTTCCGTGGCTCAGCCCCACCAGACAGCTGCTGATCCCATTTACTCTGCTGCATAATTGTTGTTGCAATGTTTGAGAGATGAGTTTCTGTGTTCGGCTTGAAGGCGTTTAACTTTAACCTCTGCAGTAAAGCAGTGGTATCTGTAGTAAAGCAGTAGTATCTGCAG
>NW_022283244.1:3262-6043 GCF_004355925.1 Anarrhichthys ocellatus
AGTAAAGCGGTGGTATCTGTAGTAAAGCAGTAGTATCTGTAGTAAAGCAGTAGTATCTGTAGTAAAGCAGTGGTATCTGCAGTAAAGCAGTAGTATCTGTAGTAAAGCAGTGGTATCTGCAGTAAAGCGGTGGTATCTGTAGTAAAGCAGTAGTATCTGCAGTAAAGCAGTGGTATCTGTAGTAAAGCAGTGGCATCTACAGTAAACTCACGCAGACAGTCGTTGGGGCTGTCGGCGGTCGCTCTCCTCCACGGCCGGTCGTTGTAGAACGGTTTGCAGACGTTGCAGTCGTCGCCGTCCGTGTTGTGTTTGCAGTTACACACCAGCCGTCCTCCGCTGTTCTTCACACACTCGCTGGCATGACCGTTACACTTACACCTGACGGCACAAAAACACACCTGTTACACCTGCACAACACACACTGCAACAACATCCATGATTCTGTGAGACCGTCGTCAGCTGCTGTTACCTCGGCTAACGTCCACCTCTTTACTAACAACGGGAGACGACACAAAGCTCTCCACATCTCCTTAAAAACTCCTCCGACTGATATTATATGTCTGAAAACAGACAGAACTTTCCATCTGAGAACTTTTTCCACTCCGTGGCTCAGAGTGAAGGTTTTGTTAAACCTCCTCGGGGGGGAAGAGCCCCTCACAACACGACAGGACTTGATCAGCAGCCACCTTTGCTTATTGTCTCAGGTGTTTCTTGGCAGAGAGTGGTGGAAAGACTGACAACAAGAAGGAAGACTGGAGTACTAAAGAGGCTATTGACACCATACTTTAACAACTGTATACATACATATATACAAATACATGTATATGTAGCTGTAAATATAAGTATCTACAAGGAGATTTATCAAGGAGAGTTTCACGTCCATCACAGGGTGCAAGTCTGGAAATGTTGGAATAATTGAGCGGAATCCTAAAGCAGGAAGCCTGGATACATCTGATTGGTTGTGGGGATATCTGTGCCACTGGGCTGCTCTGATTGGCTGAGGGGATATCTGTGCCACTGGGCTGCTCTGATTGGTTGAGGGGATATCTGTGCCACTGGGCTGCTCTGATTGGCTGAGGGGATATCTGTGCCACTGGGCTGCTCTGATTGGCTGAGGGGATATCTGTGCCACTGGGCTGCTCTGATTGGTTGAGGGGATATCTTTGCCACTGGGCTGCTCTGATTGGCTGAGGCACTCGGCCCTCAGGTGAACACGTTCAGGTAGATCCCGGTGGAGCTGACAGAGAGACCCCTCTTTGGGTAAATAAAGGTTAGATTCTGCAGCTCTGGCAGGTGCTCCAGCTCAGGACTCTTCCCTTTTTCTTCCGCCCGTCACGGCGGTCGGTCCGCCCCATTCCGGTTCCCTTGTAATCCAGCCCTGCCGGCCAGGAATGCCAGGAATGCTGGCTGTGTAATGGAAATCTGCTCCACATTTCAAACAGATTATGTCTGTGGAGGCTGTGCAACGCGGCCTGTTTAACACTCTGGTAATGCTGTCGAAACCTTTATTCTCTTTTATTTAGACGTGCAGGAAAAGGAGTTCTGATGTGGATTCCTGTGGAGGCCGCGGGGACGCAGACCACACAGTCACACATCAAGACCAGGACCCACAGAACCCCCTGACCGCATTCAAGTCATTCAGTCACGCCTCCTTTCTCTGAGCAGGTTTCATGAAGCTCAGGCTGCTGAAACGTGTTCACACTCTCATGCAAACAAGATAAAGAAGTACTCAATGTGTCACTGTGACTACATGCATCACGGAGCTGCAGAATGAATCAGAATATGAACGAAATCAGTCCTGTTATGTTCTCACGAGAGCTACAACCTCCAGTGTGTGCCTCTGTCCTTTACCTTCCCCCCACAGCGAAGTCAGAGATGGCGTAGTAGTAGGACTTGAGGACCTTGGGGTCATTGAAAACCTCGTCTCCGAACGTGTTGAGCCGGTTCAGGGTCACTCTGATGTCGGTGGCCGTCACCCAGTCCTGTAGAAGACACAACATGGACGCAGCGTTAAGACATCGGGCCTGTCAGCAACAACACACAAGATAAAGGAGGCGAGGATAAAGACCGTCTTTAGGTCTGCAGGTCATAAAGTAAAGACACATGAACATGTTGACCTGATGGCGGCGCTAGTGCAATGAGTCAGGCAGCCGAGGCAGACACAGATGTGTAGAAACATTCTTATGGAATGCAAGTTCCTTGAATCGCTAAAAAACTTGGATCCCGATTCCTCAAGCAGGGATGTGGTTTTTAGTTCCCAGGCTGTGGGAAACACCAGAAACACTGGGAAACACTGAGAAACACTGACGCAACACCAGAAACACTCCCCACTGTGACATCTTTAAGTGAAATGGAATTTATCTTCTTGGCGTTATGCTACGAGAGCCAGATGGAGAGAATCACTGACGGACAGCTGTTTCAGTGACGGAGGATAAAGAACGTTGCTCAACATCCCATCTGTGTTGCACAGGCTCATGGGAAACCAGTGAAGACCGGAGATAGCTGTGTTCCCCATCAGCAGGAAGCTTATCAGCTCTGCATTCAGCAGAGTGAGCACTCGCAGCAGCTGCTGGAGGACAAACACACATCTGAAGCTTCCTCAGCGCTTGTTTCTGCTCTCAGGAAACACGTAGAAACGTTTCTCCATATCTGATATGAACTGTCCACCAATAAATTACTTCCTACCTATGACTTCCTTCCTACCCGTGACTTCCTTCCTTCGACTTCCTTCCTACCTGTGACTTCCTTCCTTCCTGTGACTTCCTTCCTATGACTTCCTTC
>NW_022283245.1:0-5956 GCF_004355925.1 Anarrhichthys ocellatus
TGAAATAAAACAGTTTATATGTTAAATCACATCTAACATGAAATAAATGTTTATATTGTGATGGTTATAAAAAGCAAACAAGCTATATGTTGTGATGGTTATACTTTTATGCTTTCATATTTTCTACAATCTCTTAACAGTTTTTAAAGCAAATGGCATTTCATGAAGTAAAAATAATTTCTTCTTTTGCACACGGGGCATAGTTCTCGAGTGGCAAATTACAATACTTGGAAAGGCCTGTTCAGCCTTTTCTTCATCCAATACATTGTTCTGGAACCCACTCTATGTATTATTATAACAGTAGAGATTTAATTTAATTAAGTGAAATGCGATGTGTCTTTTGCGATTAGACCCAAATGTGACTTGATATATTTTGGGGGTTGGGAGATGCCATGGTTAGATCAGGATACTGGACACTGGTGGGGGTTGTGGTGGTGAAGACAGTTGACCAAAGATCTGAATGATGGGATTTGGAGAAGGACTGGGCACTGATGTAATGGGGACTAGAGTCTGTTCATCTACAATGGCAACTAATGCAACAGAGAGGAGAACAGTTTTAAAGTTTGTCAATAACGATATGATTGACTTAGGGAGATTGTAGCAAGATCTGATTATTGGCAGCTCTATTGTGAGAAATGTGAGATTGGCATAAATCAGCGGCCATAATCACATGTATTTCAGGGGAGAGAGCGGCCAACATTGACTCCTATTCAAGCCTGTTGGCTTAAGATAAGCATGAATACAATAAGATTGTTGTTAACGTTGGCGATAATGACACACGAATACGCCGATCGGAGCACACTAAAGCTATTGAGTGTACTGAGTACACACGCAAAGACAATGTTGGACTCTGTAGTTTTCTCTGCCCCACTTCCAAACCTGACCTGTGATGAAATGTTTAACCGCATGTCATCATTCCGCTGCTGTCGAGGTGGTGTCCAGCAAATGATGTGGGCTTCACAGATAATTGGCAGGCTTTCTATGGGAAGACCTGGTCTGATTAGGACAGGTAGTCTTCATCGCACTGTGGATGGAGCGGATCTCATTTCTACAAATCTGACCCAGTTTCTTAGTGGACCTAATCCATGACAACCCAAAGTTGAGACCAGGAAGCAGAGTTGCAGTTTTACACACTTTTCTGCACTTCTGTTAGAGCAGTTACCCACCTAAAACCCCTTGGAGACTAAATTAATAAAATCAAAAGTCAATGAAAGAGGAATTAATATAACCTAATAACAACAATCGCAACGATGGATGATAACTATTTGTTGGTGCAACAAAATAGGAGAATTAAATGTGGAATATTAGATCTCTGTCATCTAAATCCGAACCAGTAATAGTGGGGCAGATAGTAGATTAATCGTGCAAATTATGATACAAGCATGAAATTTGGTGGAGTTGTTCTCCAGAGGTATCTGGTCAAACCTGGCCATTCAAAAATCCAAGATGGCGGCTATTTTTCAAGATGGCCACCAATTGGGCCTCCCGAAAATTTCTTTTCTTAATAAAACTTTGTATTTCCCCGATCTGAATGATCTTGGTGTCTATTTGTAGGTAATAAAATATGCTTTAATAATTACCCACAACTATAACACTACAATAATGAATGTGCTGATGTAATTGGACATTTAGTGGAAAAAGTAACGAATATAAGTGTCAATTAATAATTGAACTCTTTTATGAAAATCATTTCCTTCAACTATGTTCAAATTGAACATTACAAGAATATGATATCAAACTGGACAAAACAAACTGTATGGCAGTGGACACTTAGTTCATCTAACAATAATACATTTGATATTAAAGATAAATGTGTAACTTATAGCACATTCCCAGACTAGTCTTTTCAGCATGGTCGGTAAAAAAGTTGTAACTCTTTCAATAAATGAAACAACTGTACTTCACATTTTAAACATTGTAAAAGATGCTACATTTTCATATAAGATCTACAATATTATTCTAAACACAAAATCAAAGCAGCTAAATTCACATGTACAACATTATAAGACTAGTTGCTAGGACAGAGGTAGCCAATACGGTGCCCGCGGGCACCTGGTCGCCCGGGGGACCACGTGAGTCGCCCGCAAGGCATGTTCTAAAAATAGCACTAGTCACCATGGAGCTCCGTCTAAAAATTTTAGTTGCTGTTCAATTTTAATCAAAAATGCTTGCATTATTGTAGATTTTAAAATTACAATATTTCTTGTCGTAAGAGAGTTGAGTACAGAGGCGCACGGCGGACAGCCAGGAAGAGGCTGCCGTACCGCACTAGGTTTTCAGGTTCCGAATGGCGGGCGCTTCCCATTGGCGCCGGACACGCGGCGCGAGCGAACCCCGTCGTCAGGTCCGTCAGTCCTCGGAACAGGCCGCGGGGCAACAACTCTTGGGGGGCGGAGGTCTGAACGCGGGCGCCCGAAGATACTAGTTTCTTCATGGAGAAAAAGGTACCATTAGAAATGGTGTCGGTGACAACATACGGGGCTCCCGCCATGACGGGCCGGCATGCAGGCTTCATTGCGCAATGTAAAGGTGACCCAGACTTCCCAAAATGTCTACATTGCCACTGCATCATTCACCAGCAGGCGCTATGTGCAAAAGTAACCGGCTTTGATCATGTGATGACTCCTGTTGTGAAGATCATAAATGGCATCCGATCCAAAGCCAAACAACACAGGATATTCATAACTGATGATTTGTATAAACATGGGACAGAGTTGATTTGTTGATCATGATTCGTTCAAAAAATGTTACAAAAGTGGTTAGTACAAACGAGACATGACAGTTAATGATTTCATAAAAATGTTAGAAGTGATAATTTTTATAAAAATATAACAGGTGTGATTTTGAACCAAATGCTACAAATGTGCTTATTCATACAAAACTGTCAAGAAAGATATTTACTAAAATATCAGAGGTGTGATACCTCTGAGGAAGTTTGTATCAAACAAGTAGCCCTTCGACTACTCGGTACCCTTGAAGTAGCTCTCAGTTTCAAAAAGGTTGGTGACCCCTGTGCTAGGATATATCAGCGCCGTTGGAAAGTAGTTGAGATTCTTTCTGGAGATTATAACTATACATAACATGAAACATTGCTAGACTAGTCAATCTGGAGGGAAACTAATTATCTTACAGCACTAGATACTGAACTGATATGAAAATCAACAATTTTGCAGTTGCCATAAAGTGATTATAACCAATTGTAACATGAACATTTCTTTTAGTTTTTATCGTTTTTCAGTTCTTTAAATGCAATTTTACTTACACTTGCTAAGGACTTAGCATCATACTAATATGTAGCACCAAATGTAGGTGCATTAATGTCAATGTCACTGTTCAGGGGGTATCATTTCGATCTGAATGTCTGCAGTAACTCCGCACAAAGGTACGGTCATCGGGCACATTCATCTTCCAACTGCTACTGCTCACAGATGCAGCTGCAGAGTGCTGTACATGGAAGTCCGAACTGAAAGCACTTGCACTTCCCATGGTAACTTTTCTTACAGGAACACTTGGCCAGTTCCTGACAACTGGCTGCGATGGAGGGTAATGTCGACCAACATACCTGCCATTTCTCTCCTTTCTGTGTCCACCCCCAATCAGTAGGACTGCCGATGTCTGGCCTGGAGATAGTTGTCTGGCCCCAGATGATCCCAGCCTGATAAGCAGCACACTTTGCATGTTCTGTCAGGGCTGCCTGAGTTGGTGGAATCGAGTTATCGGGCCTTTGTTTGCGGGCAAAGAGATCCAGTCTTGCTTCATCCACACCAGTAACTGCGCTTGATCTATCGTACATGAGGACAACAAATCCCTCTAACTGTTGCAGGTCCAGGTCACTAATTGATGTTGGATGCTGGCTGAGATTGGTGAAGGTTTCAGAAACTTCATCACAAATGTTCCAAGTCTGCCATGCTGTCTTCTTCCCTTTCCCATGACATGCAGACACAATGCCACAGCCTGTGAATGCATGAAAGTACGGTAATCCACTGGCTTTGTCAGTCCTAATTGCAGCTATTACTTCATGGACTGGAATCCATCGAACACTGGCTCGTTGGCCAAACACAATCCACATACTCTGAAGACCAATGGCCTGTAAGGATGGCAGTATAGTTATCGCTATGACAAGGACATCAGTGTCATGATGAGGGACTTGATGCCTTCCATTGCTGCATCCCTGGCATGTACAAATATTCGGGTGTCTGCTTCCTCATGAGAGCATGGGGACATAGCATCCAAGCATTTCCTTGTATTGCTAATGACATCTTCTCCTTTTGGACTTGTGATGAAGCATGTCCTGTCTGATCATTGCAGCAGCTTTTGCCAGATGAATTGCGTTACCATACTTGGATGCTTGCGCAATGATGGAGCCAACATCTTTCTCAAAAGCCAGCAGGATGGCTCGTCCTTTATGATGAGCTTGCAGCAGAGGGATATGCAAAAGCAGCTGGTCTTTCAGTCGAGTAGCATGAACATCTGGCAATTCAACACCAAGCTGCTCCACTCTCTGCTTGTAGAGTTTGATCAGATCAGCAAGTCTTAAAATAGGTGGAGCTGTGCCATCACCAGCAACTTTTACTTCATTGATGTAAGTGACCAATTCTGAGAAAGCTATTGGATATGCGTCCTTCCAGTGCTCCTGGGCTCTTTCTTGCTCTTGTTCTTGCACATTGATTTATCTTTTCATTGACTTTCATTGTCATTGCTTCTCTTAACTCGCCTCCTTTGTGCTCACATAGAAAACACTCAAGCGTTTGTGGACATGTCTCTTGAACCTTCCGTGGAATCTTGCTTCTAGCACCATCATCACTACTTGATGCTGGGGTGGATCTTTTCTTGACTCTGTCTAACTTTGTGTTGTTGAACAACAGCCTGCAGTTCTCATGATATTGTGCTGTTTTGTCTCAAAGAGTCCTCTATGCCACAACCATTATCAAGTCTTGTAGGGTCGAATTTGATGGGCAGTGCATTGAGTGAGTGAAACTGGGGAATATTCCATACCAAATTAACATAGCCACCATATTCTCTTTTGGTAGGATTGGCCTGGAGGGACTTAAGGTCTTCCTTCCTGTCCTGCTGACATAGGCAACACTTGCTCCAGCTGGTGGTCCGTGACTTACTAGTAGAGATTGCATCCATGGCAAGTCTGGCATTCAGGGTCGAGGGTTGATCCTTTTACCACCCTGTAATGCATAGTGGGCACTTTCCTGTATGGGATGCAACTAAGTTCATGCATTTACCCTACACTTAGTCCGATCGTTCATCTGGTGTCATAAGTCCCATGCGATCTGTGCATCATCCAGATAAGTATAACCCCTGTTATCCTTGACTCAGCTGTTCCGCGCTGGCACATCCTGTCAATTCAGGTGCGGCTGCCTAACTGAGCTAGGGGCTGGTTGGGCAGCATTTGGGATACTAAGTTGTAATAGAAGCTGGTATAAAATTCCAACCTAGCTGACACCAAACCTCATGCATTGGCACTCTGAGATTTTTTAAATGAAAAGTGCGTTGCAAATAAAATGCATTATTATTATTATTATTATCATGCTGAGTTTTACAGCAGTGATGTCACCAGGGTAGTACCCAACAATCACTCTGCTAAGAAATACTTGGCTGCTTGATGACAAACTGGAAGTGTTGCTTAGAGGACTTGTAAGTTGTCTTTATCCTTTTAGTATTGTAAGAGCCATTTTGTTGTTTTGTTTTTGTACAACCTCCCACCACATGGGGGCGTAGTGCTGGTGTGATTCAGGCCACAGGTAATATAATCAGTGGGGTCATTGGACACAGGTTGTTGCTAATAGGTAGAAGCAAACAGTTTTTGACTGTGAAGATTTAACAAATGCAAATGTTATGATTTATTGGTATGAGGAGAAAATGGATAACTGAAGAGAAAGTGGTGAACTCTGACTATGTGAGGAATAAAATGCCTATATTCGAAACTGGACTTTGTTATTTATGG
>NW_022283246.1:0-5956 GCF_004355925.1 Anarrhichthys ocellatus
ACCTCCTCCCCAGCACCTTGAACACCACCTCCTCCCCAGCACCTTGATTAAAAGACATATAAAAAAACAACATAAATCAAACACAAACATTGGATTTGTTTATTTTCCTGTGCGGACTTGCTCGAGTATTGTGATGTCAGTAAAATAGAGGAAAAAAACCTAGAAAATGCAAAGTATTTACTATATTTAAAGTTTCACTGCGTCTATTTTTCAGTGCGTTCTGTTAAAGACGGCTGACGGTCTGCTGAGGACAACGGGCCGACGCAGGAGGGTCACAAATGCTTAATGTTAATAATTAGTGTCTTTGAAGACCTTTTAATATCTAAGTTGTGTTCATTCTCCGACGCGCACAAGTTAAATATTTGATGTGTCAGAATGATCACTAATAGTATTTTTGTTTCCTTCCAATGAACCAGGGGGTGGATGTTGTGATTCGTCGCTGCAGGAACTTGTTTGCATCCATTTCAACAAGTTGTTACCGTCTCGGTCTCTGTGCAGAGGACACAGAATTAGACTCTCGTTTTACTGCGTTACACCGTGTGAGGGCCCGTACAACAGTTAAGATGGTGGGACATGTCCAGCAAGTAAAATACCAAAATTGCAGCGACGTGGTCTTCTTTTTAACCAGTAGCAGGGGGAGGAGCTTTCCCACTTATGATTCTTATCATATTGCTTATATCCGTCTAGACCTTCTTTTAAAATAGAGTTCTAGTCTCCTACCCCGGAATGACTCCTGTCCACTTCTTGTACTTTTTCAATTCTCAGGATGTAAAATGTGACTTTTGTTGTTGTAATAATAAGACTGGATGTAATCTGCAGTCCTTTAAATGGAGTTACCGTCGTAGCTTGAGGGGGGAAACAAACCTAATTGTGAAGTTAAACTGAAGCCATGGTGCATGTTCAGATCCAGACTAAAGATGAGAGATCTTAACATGGACAATAAGAACTTTTACTTTCTGTCGGTCTTAACACGTACATGATTAGAGTATTTTATTGCAGACCTGGAGTTGCCTGTGAGTGTGCTGGGTGGCGTTACTCTGTACATACACTTGCCTTAGATAAAGACTGAATATACGTATGTCCTGTACACTGAAAGCTTGAAAGCATGCTTAGCATTACTGCTATTTTCTTGCATAGTCCTTCGTACTGTATTTGTGGAAGAGACGCGACACAATCCAAAGGGAGCCGTGAGACCTTAGAGACCAACAGCAGCTTCGACAAATCAACAGATGAGCACGTGTAGCGGGGGGACGGCGGGAGGGTTCTGCTGAGCTTTAAATATTGTTTTGTCTCCGTTTTAAAGATTGGTAAATATTTCATTGTCTTTGTGCAGAATATTAAGTACACCCAGCACTTAAACTGGAAGTTCCTCTCATGTTGACGTCGGGCGCTTCCTTGATATGCAACGAGTCCTTACAGCGCGTCAAAGAAACGCATCAGAGATCTGTCATGTTCCCACTTTCACTGGCTTCCTTTTGATCATGTTCATGTAAGTCGCTCAATAAATGACTCTGCAGCTGTCATTACACTTCCATTGTGAGGCCTCCCTGAAGTAGATTAAATGAGTCCTGTTCTCACAGCAACAGTGTCTTCAGTCCGTTTGGATGTGTGGTGAGAGAAGAAGCCGAGGATGACTGAACCCTGGTTTTTCTTTTCTTTTTCGCAGCACTTACAATGTTAAAGGAATTAATTCACAAACAGGACCGAGGGGCCTATTCTCTTCACCAGGCTTAAGAAGAGCAGAAGACCCCTGCAGGGGGTAATGCGATTACACGGAATCTCTGTGGTTTTGGTAAATGGGCGTGTCGGTCATGTTCAACTGATTTAACGGGCTTCACTTCAAGACTTTATTTTTCCTCTTCTAGAATCAGCCGCTCAGAATATAATATGCTTCTTGGAGCTGAGAGGCACTGCAGGCTTCATTTGTTCTCTGCCAAGTTCTTTACATGCGCCACACTTTCTCCTGTCTTTCAATTAGTGTGTTGCTGCTTTCAGAGGAAACCTCTCTTCCCCTTTCTAGAACAGTTCGGTGAGCGCGACTGATCCAAACGATGGTTCTGATGATGAAGTACAGAATTACGTGATCCTTTAGTTTCTTGTCTGAGCCTCAACGTCGTCTTTTTTTTCTAACAATATTCTGTCAAATATAAAGATTGTGTATTTCAGTTCATTTTAATATTTTCAAGAGATAAATCACTGCATATGAGCTGTTGTAGAAATTAATAAATTATTTAAAGATGTTATGTTAGTGAATTGTATGACTTCTTTCAGGAGAGATTTTTTTAAAAAGCAGCTCTAACTACTCGGATGGTGTGCTAGTAGAGGCTGTTAGTTTTCAGATGAAGGTGAATCCTGTGTCTCTAGAACACAGTCCACCTGTGAGGACACATTACATGTTGTGTCCTCTCTGTCAGCGAGAACAAGCTGGAAACAGCCAGTATTGCATATTTTATTTGAAGTCCCTCACCAGACCTTCAACTGACTCTTATCTAACCTCTGACAGGATCACGTTCTTGCATTTTGTACAATTTCCTTTCCTCAGCCAGGCTGTGATCTACTTTTATAGGCTCCACTGTAATCACGTATGCGGCTCTTGTTTTACAGCACCTAATAAGATGGCTGATTCATGATTAAAAAGGTATTAACTGGATTACCAGACAGATGGCATATGGTTCATCACAGCCAGCAACTGTCCATGGCTTTCATCGCTGTACAAAGGGTTTATAATGTCATGTGTGAGTTACACTAAGCACAGCACAAACTAAAACAGTGAACATCGTACAGGTAACCGCTTTGGAAAGAAAATCAACTCGCATCCTGACGATGTTTTAGATCCGTTTATTGCAACATTTAATAAGCCTTTGAAGCTAGAAATGAATACATCAGTAATTCAACAGGTGTGTGTGTGTGTGTTCAGGTATGAGCGTATACTCCAACAACACTTTACACATTAAATACACTTTACAATCAGACATGCAGATGTCTTTCTGAAGTAGATTTCTGAATTCACCAGCACGGAGACACGGCTGTTTTTACTTCAATTAAACAAAGATAAAACAGAAGTAATTGTTTTTGGTTGAACGATTGAAAATCAGCGCTCAGCTTCAATCACTGATGTTAAAACCCACAAACAAGCCAGAAATCTAGGTGTAGTTCTGGATTCAGACCTCAACCTGAACAGCCATATCAAGACAATTACAAAACCAGCCTCCTATCACCTGAAGAATACATCAAGGATTAGAGGACTTATGTCTCAACAGGATGTGTAAAAACTTGTCCGTGCATTTATCTTCTGCAGACTGGACTACTGTAACGGTGTGCTTACTGGTCTCTGTAAAAAGTCAGTCAGAAAGCTGCAGCTCGAGTCCTCACTAAGACCAGGAGGGTGGACCACATCACTCCAGTTCTGAGGTCTTTGCACTGGCTTCCTGTCAAACAAAGACTTGACTTTAAAATCCTGCTGTTGGTTTATAAAGCACTGAATGGTTTAGGGCCAAAACACATCTCTGATCTGCTGCTACCTTATGAACCATCCCGACCCCTTAGGTCGTCTGGGACCGGTCTACTTTCTGTTCCCAGAGTCAGAACTAAACATGGAGAAGCAGCGTTCAGTTGTTCTGCTCCACATATCTGGAACAAAGTCCCAGAAAGCTGCAGGTCTGCTGAGACCCTCAGCTCCTTTAAATCAGGACTGAAGACTTTTCTGTTTGCTGCTGCCTTTAACTGAACCAGATTCAATTAATATATTAATCAATTTCTGCATTTTACTACTGTATTTTATTTCTTACACTGTTTTCATTGTTTTAATGAATGTTCTTATTTGTTTTTAAATCTCCTTTTCTTTTGCCGTATGCTTTGATGCTTTTAATGGTTTTATGTGAAGCCCTTTGAATTACCTTGTTGTTGAAATGTGCTATACAAATAAACTTGAATTGAAGTGATGATGCTGGCTGACTTGTCTTGATGCTTTACAAGTTGTACAATAGTGTTAGTACAGTAACACTACCCCCCCCAAAAACACCAAGATATAGACTCATTCCACTGTTCAGAAGCCTCGAGACACTTCCCACATATACTATGATGAGAGAAAATATGAATGAAGTGTAAAATAAAAGCCTTCCTTCATCTTCATGTATACTGTTTGAAGTCCCCCCCCCCCCTCTCTCCTCCACCCACTCCAAACACCCCTCCTCCTCCTCCCTCTCCTCCTCCTCCTCCTCCTCCTCCTCTTAAGGCTACTTCGCCAGATGGTGCAGCCTTTTCTTTTGTTTACCCATCGTCTCTGAGTTTACCTAAATAAAACCTTGGTTACCAAACTATGGAAAGCGCTCGAGCAGCATCAGCGCGTCGGACTCCAACACGTAAGTCTCTGTATTTTAACTCTGCGCGCGTGAACCATCAGGGACCCGACACTCTGTGGGAACATTACAGAAGAGTTTGCATCCTCCTCTTACTGAGCTATCCCTGCTTTACAACGCACACGTAAAGTGGCCAGCTGTTGTCGTTCGCTTTCTCGCTGCGTGCTGGTAGAAGACATTTAAACTCTGCTAATAATAACAATAATAATACTTTTAATAATTAACAGTTGAGTCAGACGACCGGTCTCGCGACGCTAGCTTCAGACACCTGTGGAATACGCTACTGTTGATACTTTTATCTGTGATTTCTCAAACTAACTTTTGTCAATTTATCCACATAACTGTCCGCCGCGAGACTGACAGCTCGGAGAACCAATGACGGGATGTAAAGGTCTGTGTACACCGCCGTAACCTTAGTTACAGACCGACATTCCACAGAAGCGGCCCTCGGGGGGCGGGACTCCGGGTTAAGCACGGGTGGGTGCGCGTTAGAACAGCGAGTCACGGCAAGAAACTTTGTTTGGTAACTTTCGTGAATTGTCAGAAACAAAGCATGCACACGTGTGAATGTAAAGTGATAAATACAAAGTGGTCAACTTCTTTCAAAAGCGAGCATTGCAACTAACGTGTCGCTTTACTAGCATGTGCAGCTAACGAAGCTAACGCCTCAGCTAACCTCCGCTAACGTTAACGCATTCTTCACAGCTTCTGAGTGAATGCCTTCGACTGTTTATGAAAACAATACGTGTTTAACTCGTACGGACGCCACAGTTCACGTTGATAATGAGCGAGTTTAAGAGTTAAAAGTTACCCCGGAGTTGGTAGCTGTAGGCTGGGTGTGTGTGACTTCACCTGCATGCCTCTCAGGTACGAAAACGCCTCTGGTTTAAAAACACACGTTCTCATTGGACAGAGCTGCACTGACTCCACCCTGCACAGGTGTGGCTGCGTGTAGAGATCAATGTTAAGCGGTAAAATGCGATGTTAAATATCAATATTGCCATTCATGACAGTTTAATGATTCCCTAACTGAATTGAGCCATAAAGACTGGAGAGCGTGTTTAGTCTATATGTGAAGTATGATGGGTGAGGAGAGCAAAACATGTGAAGGAGGAGGATTGCTCTCATGTCTGGCTTGGCTCTGTTTTGTTGTGCTGCAGGTAGCTGAGGCTGTGAACTGGGAGAGAGAGAGAGAGAGAGTGACACCAGGATGGGAATACTACAGTAGCAAGGCTGTGCCAGAACTGAGGGAAATCTGTCACCCCTCTGCTGCATTTAGAAGCGTTGCTCATTTTTTTCCGGAGCAGCTTGACGAGAAGACGTGCGTTGGGTCTGCCCCGCGTACCTGCCTGAGCAGAGCCTCGGCATGTGTAATGACTGATTGAAGCTGAATCAATGGACAAGAGGAAGCACCCTGGCACAATGTTCAGGCAAGCGGACGCGTCATCCAAAAGACGCCCTTGTGGTGGAAGCGGGCCGCCCCAGCCTCCACCGCCCTCCTCCTCCTCCTCCTCCTCCAACCAGCAGGGTCGTATCCGGGCTGTGGAGGTGGCGAGAGGAAGAACGGGGTATGGCTTCACACTGTCAGGCCAAGGCCC
>NW_022283247.1:0-5956 GCF_004355925.1 Anarrhichthys ocellatus
GAGTAACATTTAAAAACAGGGTGATGAAAATAATCTGTTGGTGAAGTCATTTACACAAAAACCTACAAATATGCCTTTTATTTTGAACCATATTGTGTTCCCCTACATTTAAGATGTATGACATGTATGATGTATGATGATGAAGTTATTAATAATTATCAAAACTACATAAACTGATTCAGAGTTACATTTTTTATGTAGATCACCACTTTGTGTTTAAAAGTCATCAGTTTGGCTCTTTGCATGAAGAGGTTCTCGATATGATAACTGAGAGAAAAGCAATAATAATACTGTAATGAAACTTTAAATAATATGCATACATAATATGTAAATATACAACAATTATGTATAGACGTGACTGTGAAAACAAAATGGCCGTGAAGGATTCCATAGTTGCTAGGTTACGTCCCAGCGCTTCATTAATATATGATCATCATTTAAACGTACACAACGCCTCAAACGGTCAAGAAAAGTGTCTTCTCAACTTTCACCCAACGATCTGTTGCAAAGTGTCGCTTCTACTGACAACTTGGTACATCCTGACAAGAACTAGACTCAGAGAGACTGACGGAAGGATACGTCTGACTTCCATCATGGAAAATGTGAGATTTAAACACTTTGAGAGGTTTTTATGTGTTTTAGCGTCGAGACGTTTAGCTAAGCTAACGTTTTAAGCTAGCTACCTAGCTAAACTAGCTTAACTAGCTTAAAAGATAACTTTTACTGCTGAACTTCAGTCGGCTCTGCCATGAACACTCCCCCACTGAAACAAAAAAATTAAAATGGACATTATCATTAATATGATTCTTATTATCATTATAAACATTGTCGGATACGCTGGTTTTTACTGTAATGAGGTACACTGTTTGGCTAATGGATCAGGTAGACTACAGTACTGTAGTCTACCTGATCCATTAGCCTCAGTTCGACTCAGTTCATCTAACTAGTCATTATAAATACATTAAAATCACTGACTTACTATAATATTTTATCATATTATTATATGTCTTTTATCAAATAATTCTTATCACAAATTCATATCAACCAGCTCCAAGCTAACACATTGATGTTGGATGTTTAATTATAGCCATTTAAAAGTCGGCTCTCAACTATAAAGTACTTGAACTTTTATATTTTTTAATGTAAATATTATCTGATAATTATATTTTCCTACAGTATGGAAATACTATATGTATAAGGTTATATATAAGGAGGGTCCTGCTTTGTTATCTGACCTTGAGGAGGCTTTAACTCCTTCACTCTTCCAGTTCTTATGAGAACATGCTGCATATTCCTGTAATCATGTTTTTAATGAGGCTACCCGTAAATCTGAAACCAGCTAAAATAAAGCACAGAAAACCCGTCCACACTGTGTCAGAGTGTGAGGATCAGGGGTCAATAGAGGGAGCAGCTCATTGTAGCCCTGGGGCCTCCTGCTAACTTAATGTGGCCTCCATGAACTCTTTCAAGGGTTGAATGGACTAATAGGCTCATTATGTTTGTGACAATAAATGTTATTATTCACTTTAACTATTGCCAGATGTTTCTTTGACTGTACTAGTGAAGCCTCATTCTAACATGAGTGTGTGTCGTTGCAGTGTGATGTTCCCGTCCACCTGCAGGACAACCAGAGAGGAAGGAGAGTCTCCGCACGCAGACAGTGTCCATGCTGCAGGGACGACCAGGTGACACATTTAGATCTTCATATTTAAATAGTTCACAGTGTGAACCCTCCAGAGAGTATTAGACAGGTTTTAGTTTGACATCCTCTCATGTGTTGCTCACCAGGTGCAGACTTTGACCCGCAAGCGCCGGCGCTCTGCTGCTACTGGAGACCGTCCCCAGAAGAGGAGGCGGAGCTCCGTGGCCCGTCCTTCCAAACCTGCTGAGACTCCAGAGGTGTCTCCTCAGCCCGTTCCTGTCTTTTTCTCTTTTCTCCCAAAGCCTTGGGCCACCATCCCGCCTGCAGACCTGCCGGTTGCCTCCAGTGTGGCCCTCCTCGACTCATGACGGCCCTCTGAAGATCCACAACCGCTCTGAGGAAGAGTACCAGCAACTCTACCACCAAGTCGTGGACGATATGCTGATGTGTGTTGTGTCAAAAATATATTTGATGATTTTCACATTTTCCAATCACTTTACTTTTTCACTCAATTTATTCCATGTATTAACTTTTTAATCTCATGTCTTCCTCTCCTCACAGGTTCAAGAACGGCCGTCTGCGTCCGCACACTTTAGACCTGGGACGTCTCATCAAGCAGAAGCTCTGGGAGAGACCGGACCGTCCCACGTCTACAGAGACAGTAGACGAAGACAGACGGGTGCAAGTGGACGTCTCAAACGGGGTCGATGTTCATCCTCCTCTTTATTTTGTGCACACTTCGGGAGAACCAAAGAGCTGAGACAAAATTATGATCAAATAAGATCATGACTGTAAATATTATTGTATTGAATGTTTAAGTAAAATACCATAAGTTAAGTTTAAGTAAAATAGTTTAAGTTAAGATAAGTTAAGTTTCAGTAATCTTCTTCTTGAATGCAGTCTTTGTGAACAATCCAAAATCCTGAAATCGTTTTCCAGAACACAAACAGCCTCTGAAAACCGGCTGAAGCACTTTCCTTCACCCTCCACCTATAACCTCCACCGTCAGCCTACAAACAAAACATCCACCTTCAGCTACTTCCTGCGAAATGACTAACCAACCTCCACCTACAGCCTCTACCAGTAACCTGCAGGTGCCGCCTCCACCTGCAGGTACTGGCAGACAGCTGCCATCTTAATCTCCACCTACACGCTCTACCAACAACCATCACCGCTGCCTCCACCTGCAGACCCTCGCAGACACCTGACGCCTGAACCTTCACCTGCAGCCATCAACCTCGGCCTCCACCTGAAGACTTTAGCTCCACCTGAAGCCGCCTCCATCCACCTGCACCACTGCCTCCTCTCCTATCGCCATGTGAAGAGAGGAACAGCAGGGACCAGAGACACACTCGTAAATATCACCTCTCAGATAAACAGAAACATAGCTGTGTCATAATATGTCTGGGCTGATGAAGGAAAGCTGCCTTTCTGTTTACATTCTGTTAACATTCTCTTTCTCCTCACAGCTATCTCCACACATTGACTGACTGTGATGCTGAACTTCATGGACCAGAGAGAGCTCATCTTCCTCCCACTAGTCTCAACCCAAGGTAGAGTTGATCAGCCGGATGTTCAGCAGTGTTAGATATTTGGTAGCCGTGCTTTTAATGGAGGGTTGGTGATGCATGTTATTTCAATACAACACATGTTCTTTGTGGTTTCCTCCAGACCCTATTGGACTTCACATCCAGATCTACCAGGGAGCTGATCGAGATCCCTTCTACCAGAGCTGTGTACCAGAGATGCTCCTTCCTCCTCCACATCCTGCACATTCGCCTCCGACTCCTGCTGCTCCTCTCCCATATTAATGGAAGTCTGAAGGATGCAGAGACACTCCACCTGAAACTTTAGAGCCTCACATTTCCAGCCGTGCTCGCTAAAAATAGACGGCCAGTAGTTCGTTCTGTTACTGTGTACGTGTAAAACCTTTCACTGTTGCTCAATAAATGTCCATCATTCTCTTCAGTCATCAGTCGTTTGTGTCCACTAATTTAT
Source organism: Anarrhichthys ocellatus (assembly GCF_004355925.1). Lineage (NCBI taxonomy): Eukaryota > Metazoa > Chordata > Actinopteri > Perciformes > Anarhichadidae > Anarrhichthys > Anarrhichthys ocellatus. The sequence continues at coordinate 3,641 of NW_022283247.1, forward strand.
TTCAATTTGCCAGCAGATATCTTGACTTACTCGTTATTTTCTGATCAATCTGTTCATAGGAACTGGTAGTCATTAATAAACGGAATTGAGTTTCTCAATATTCAATCAGTCAATCCACTGTAATTATAAATGTTAATAAATCCTTAATAATGAATAGTGTAAATGCTGTAGATGGGGTCATGTCTATAAATAATGCATTACAAACACAATACATAATGTATTTATATGGCTTCATAAAATGATTTTCAAGGTTTATAAAGTACTATAAGTGATGCACAAACAGTGTTCTGATTCTGATTCTGATTTTAAAGAAGAATATGAGTTATTATAACTTCCATAACTAACACTCGTTCATAATACAGGCACTCATGTTATATGGCTCAGAGTTTTCACAAGACAAGAAAGACAAATAAACAGAAAATAAACAGAAAAGTTGTCAAAACATTACCTTCATAGTTAAAAGTATATTGCGAAGGTTTGCTCCTTCAGTTCCCACCTTTGCCAGTTGGTGACACTGTCGAATTCTTTGTGAATTACCCAAGCAGACCCAACCAATGGATCTAAAACAAGTGGCGCTGTCGTTGTCACACTAGAAGCAGGTGAAGAATCCCTGAACAAAACAGAAGTGGCTTGTTATAACGCCCACATGTGTTCAATGAGAATGTCCAAACAGCTGTCTCTCCCCTAAATTACATTTTACACAGGTCGGTAACTATACCGGTATCAGACCAAAAAAGTCGAACACCGATATCCTCCATCACCACTGTGGAGCACGCAGCACAGCCAGTGTGTGTGTTAGCTTGAACGTAGCGGTGATGATTTGTCCAACTTCCAGATAACCTGCAGCCACGCCAAAATGACAGACTACGCCGAAGAGCAAAGGAATGAACTCGAAGCTATAGAGTCCATCTACCCAGACTCTTACACAGGTGTGGATTCCACCAAAGTCATCCAAGACGGAGAAGCGAAAGACAGGAGTTAGCTAGCAAGCTAGCGCGCCAGCTAGCTGACTGGCAACGTTACTTACTCAAAGATAAATCCAACAATAGCTAACTATTCCTTTGTCACCCAGTGGTATATATATTCAGTGTCGTTGTAACTGTACTCCAGGTAAATGTCAGACATGCAGCACTGATTTGACACGCTGTGACAGTGGGCCTTTACTGTATATATCGTATGGTAGGATAACTAAGTTACGCCAAACTCCATTCAAATTCCGTGTAACTCTTCTCCCCACACTGAGCACCATATACAACGGTCATGTGCATTTATATTCTGCATATATCACTGTAATATACAGTTTTTATCCATGTTATTGTTGTATCATGACAATCCTTCCGACATTAAATGTATTCTGTGATGATGCCTCATGTAGTAACCTCGGAAGATTGTTCATTGATATGAAATATCAAGATGATGACATGAATCCACGTGTGTTTGTAGTGCTTTCAGACGACCCCACCAGCTTCACCATCACTGTGACATCAGATGCAGACGAAAATGGTGAAAGTGAGTATACTGAGTCAAAAAATGTCATCCAATGCAGGCACGCCAATTGTTATAGAAATCTCACCTTTGGCTTTGTTGAAAGGTGAAAATTGAAAAGGACATAATCACATTATGGTGAGTGTGAGGGAAATAGCATGCCAAAGTTGATTTGACTTGTGTAAGCTGTGTAATAAACATGCCACAGAACTGGAAAGCTTGTAAAGTGAAAATAAAGCTGACTGTAATCACACAAGCTGTCTGCTTTCTTCTTGCAGTCGTGGAAGCAACGCTTAAGTTCACGTACGTAGAGAAATACCCGGATGAGCCTCCGCTGTGGGAGATCCACTCCCAGGAGAACCTGGAGGACGACGACGCGGAGGACATCCTCACCTTACTGCAGCAGCAGGTCTGTCTGTCTCAACTTAATATTATCTCTTCAACAGATATGGGTTCCTGGTCCAAATCCTGTATCCACTGCTGGTCTGTCAACCTGCCATCTGTCTATCTGGAGTTGTTCACACGAGATGGCTTTGCAACGTTTTTTGTTGTTGTTGTTGTTGTTGTTGTTGTTGTTGTTGTCTACTGCCAGTCTTTTAACAGGCATGATCATGGCTGTCCTAGCATCATAGCACTGGCTTCCTCTACATATTAGAATATATATATACAGTGTGTATATATTAGAATATATATATACAGTGGGTACGGAAAGTATTCAGACCCCTTTAAATTTTTAACTCTTTGCTTCATTGCAGCCATTTGCTAAAATCAAAAAAGTTCATTTTATTTCTCATTAATGTACACTCAGCACCCCATCTTGACAGAAAAAAA
>NW_022283248.1:0-5955 GCF_004355925.1 Anarrhichthys ocellatus
ACACACACACACACACACACACACACACACACACACACACACACACACATACACACACACACACACACACACACACACTTGCATATTTGTATCACTCAGAGTTAAAAATGAATTATATTGTGAAGATTTTTCGATCTTGTGCATATGTAGGACTACCCCTGTAGACAGTCCTCCATAGCTTGCAGCTCTTGTATTTCGTGACAGAGGGGGCCACCGTGAAGGCAGAGGAGTTGTCTGACCTTGGGGATGACGGAGAGGGCCGGGCCTCTGGCACCACTGTGAGAAGGAGAGGAGAGACACACAGACCTCTTATTTCTTCTCATAATGCCAGTCAACATAAATACAACAGTAGGACAGTTTCAGACATTGAAAAGAGTGCGTGTCCTGAAAATGTTCCCTGTACAACTCACTCACCCATTGAAGTGTAGCTGAGCTAATTTGAAGAGTTGTCGACCCAATTCAATACTGTCTTCTCCGTACTGGGAGCCAATAGCTACAGCACTTCTCTCCAGATGGGAGGCTGCATTATTCCAGTCACCTACAGGAACAGCAAAAAAGAAAAAAGCCATAAGAGAACTAGGGGGGGGAGCCGCATTGTCTTCCTGCTGTTTGGTAGAGCGTTTGAGTAGTGGTATCTTGTTGACGAATGTAATAATCACCGAAGTGAGCCATCTCTAGCACTCCATTGAAGCATGTCAAAGCTAATAAAATCCCCAGAGTGCACTGGGTTTTTAGAGACAGCCCTTTCCAAGTGGCAACTTTCCAGGAAGTAACCGTTAACATGCTTAACCAATTGGTAGAGATGTCCGTTAATCGTAAAAGTGCGCCTTAACATACAGAATAGTAGGAGTGTATTAACCACACAGCTCATGCATTATCATTCTCACCCATTGTAGCATATGCTCTGGCTGTTGCATCTTCCAGCTCCCCCTGTACTGGGTGCGTCTCTGCAAGGGTCAGTCCAGGCTGACTCTGGGTCCTTCTTAACAGTCTCAGAGCCTCATCTGAGGGAGGGAGGAGCAGAAGTATAACACGGGGATGTTACAAAGACCTTCTGAACAAATGATAATGATACATTACTGAATCTGCATTCTGTATCAGCATTTGGATGTAGTTTTTCACAAGCACCTGGCTTCTCTCTTTCCATGAGGTCCACAGCCTTCTCCAGGTCGACCTTGATCTCCTGCAGCCTGCGGCTCACTTCAGATAAAGACACGCGATGAGCACAGGATGACTGCGAACATATAAATCCTTTTCCTCCGTGCTCGCTGCTCTTCTGAAAATCAAGATGGAGTTCATTAATAAGTAGTACAATTAATCATGCATGATTGTAAGAAAACATATCAACAAAACCACTAATGAACGCCTACTTTGAGAGATCCTTTGCACTTGCCACACAGGAGTCCAGGCTGAAGACTGCCTCCAACACCCGACCCCTGCTGTCTGCCCTCTGGACCCTCCTCCTCCTCCTCCTGCTGCTGCCGAGTGCAGGCCTCACACCGACACAGGAAATAGTACTGTTCCTGCAGGTGACGCTGCCGTTCTCGGGTTGCCATCCGACTGCTGTGTGGACCTGAGGGAGGGAGGATAACGCCACAAGTAATAACTCACAGAAGAAAAGTAACAGAACACCACCGCTGGAAGCAATGACAGTAATTTCAGTGGAGAGTGATGTCTGGAAGTGCTGCATCAGGGCTGGGTGACAAACAAAATGAAACAGACCATATTTTAACCCAATCCCGGAATCCATCGGCTATCGGTCTGTCTGATAAGCCTCTGGGGGCAAGGGGCTATATTTCTGGGATCACAGTGTAGCCAGCAGGTGTCCGGGCAAAGACTTATTTTCTGTGCACTGCTCGTTGTTTACACTTCATTTGGCAAATTGACATGAGAGACTGGAGTTGGACTTGAGTGTCAACTTGTACGACCAGATTGTTTCACAGGTAGCAAATTTACAAGCTAATTTCACACCAAAAAAATGCAAATTCATCGTCAGACGATAGCCGGTGGGTTCGGAAATTACATTTCGGCCCGTTAACCTGCATTCAGCCAAAGCCCGCTGGAACGTGATTGGCCAATATGACAAGGACTACAAACAGAAACCAGAAATATGTCAGCACCTTAACAATCCTTTCACACTCATAGGAGTTTCTTACCATAGCAGTGCAGGATCTCTTGTCCAGGAGCGATAGCTTTGGATGCTCTGACAGTCACAGTGACTCCGCGGGCTGTGCTTCTGTACTCAGTCACACTCTCACTGAAGTCTGCAGACAGACCGGTTCCAGTGCTGAACAACAGACTGGTGTTGGGACAGCAGGAGTGATTCAGAAGACTGAGAGTTGGGAATATGGCTGTGGCAATGCGGATTTCCCTGCTGGACTGCACTGGTGAGTTTGCTGCTCCTGTAAGATGGAAGAACCAGAAACTAAAAGGTCATTGTGCAACTCAAGAACATTCAAAGCTGAAGATTCAATCATTGGAAAAGCTTGAATTCTTCAATAGACCTTTTCATTGTGCTGCTAGGGCAACAGCTTTGGTCAAATAAATGGTTAATTTACATTTTTAAGCAAAATTCCCCAAATTTACTTGTTCTTGCATCTCAAATGTTTGAATTTTTCTAAGTCTTCTGTGATCAAAGTCAGATTGGTGCATCACTAGAACAAACGGCTTCCATGTTTCTGACTTTGTGACGTACTGTAGTTATGATTTCTTTCATTGTGACAAAACTCAATGTGAAGCAAGCCAACAACACTTGTGAAACCAGTAACCTGTATCTTGCTGCATGAGGATTGCCTGGGCGTTACACCTCAGCTGCAGGATGTGCCTCAGAACTGCACTGCCCAGCGGCCACAGGTTCGAGCTCCAATCTGCGATACCTCCCTCCTTGTCTGGTGATTGTCTGTCTGCCCCTGAGGGTCCACTAAGGTCCCAAGAGGCAGGCGGGGGTCCTGCTTTGCTTAGCTTTAGGAAGAGTGTCGCTACAGTAATCGCACACAGGAAACGCACTTCAGGGCTATGACGATTCAGGTGGTGCTGCAGGTGAAACACGCTCGGGTACGAGTCCCCGTAGTATGAAGTACACGGATCACTGGACTCTGTGTGCTCGTCTCTGATTGGATCCCTGGCCATTTGGATGTTTTTTAACCCCGCCTTTAGAGTTACCCTCAGAGCGAGCTGTGACATCACACCCATCGTCTTCAGATCTGCTCCCAGCGGACACTCCCAGCGGTGGTGTTCCTCCCAGGCGTCTCGCTGACAGGAAGTTGAACAGTACCGGCTGTAGCTACACCCCTCACAGGGCACGGGACACGGTGTTTCCGTCAAACACCTGTGACAGCGCCTGTGCTCCACTCCAAACAACACTCCTCTGTCTGCGTGCTGTCTTCCTCCCTTCCCTTTCACTTCCTCCATCCCTGGTATGAGGACGCAGCTGTACGGCCTGTCATGAAGGATCACCTCCCCAGCTGCTATTCTCTCTGCAGCCACAAGGTGTCGACCTTTCTCCGAGCTGAAGCCAACAGCAGCTTGAGGACAAATCCCAAATGTGAGAAGTCCAACAGATGCCCCTTTTACTCTGTCTGGAGTTTTGTGATTCTCTGAGGCAGGATTGTGATGATCCTCTTTTGCCTTTTGACCTACAGAGAGGTGCTTGAGGCATTGTGTGCGACGGTCCTCTAGTTTGTGTAAAAGACGAGAGGGGTAGCTATTCTTTATAGCTTTGTCAATGTCATCAAGGGACTCCTGAGAGAAAAACAGAAACACCGGAGTGTGAGTCACTACAAAATCTAAGATTGTGAGTAAAACAAACTGACTGACGATTTAATAACTTATTTAAATCAGCATTTTAGCTTTGAGACAGATAAAAACCTAAACCAGAGATGAAGACCTGACAAGATTGAGAAAGTGATGATGAAGCAATTTCTGTGAGACACTCAGTAGTCATTGTTACTAACCACGTAATGGCAGGAGCTTCATTACTGTTGTATTTAAACTTCAAAAGGCCACTGAATAGATTATTATCCGGACACATTCCAGATACTTTGATGTGCTGTTGATACTACATGTGTGGGCCTAAATGACTCTACGGATGAAAACTGAAACGTGTCCAACTTGCTTTTTTTAGAGACAAAGAAATGAATTGGTTGAAACAAAGTTGAGTCAACTAGCCCATAAGAAGGCCAAAAGGCATAATTTAAATGAGGTATCATAGAAGATGAGCCCCTGGTTTCAGAAGAACCTGGACATCTACAATAATATCTTAATGATATTTCATGGGTTCCTGGAGAAAGTTGATGCAGTGAAAACCGGCTAAATTATAGTGAAACATACTGTACGTCCTGTGGGTGAAGAGCTGCTTCCTGACCGCAAAACTAAATGTCTGTCCTCCAATCATACATCACCAGGATGGCCTACTGAAGAATGCACTTTAATGTCAATGATACATGTGAAAAGGTCACGTTAAAAACAGTTTTCCCATAAATCCTGAGACATTATTATTAAATCACCTATTTATGTGCTCCTGCAAACCATCTGCTATTTCACTTCACAGCATGTTAAGGGTGTGAGGATACCGTTTACATAGAATTAAAACATGATGATTTTCCCCTGCAGGATTCCTGCAATCAAGTGCTGTTGAATTTGATTACACAACGGTGACACAATCCGTTAGATGTCTCCACGCCCGTTTTCAGTCAACAAATAAGAAGCCGCTTTTAATGACACCCCAAGTACAACACTGTCTCATTATGCAACGGGTGAAGATGTTACCATTTTACCTGGTAGCGCTGCAGATGGTAGAGCGCAGCAGAGCGGTTGGCAAAGCACAGAGACAGCTGCTCTGAACCTTGATGAGCAAAACATAAGCCCTGTCATGAGAGGAGACAGAGAAGCTGGTTGTTAGTGCATATTACATAGTGCAAATTATAAACAATTTATACATACAGTACATCTGATTTTCAAACAGTTTACAGCAGGCATGTCCAAAGTCCGGCCCGCGGGCCAATCACGGCCCGAGGTCAGATTTTATATGGCCCGCACCTTCTGTCTTAAAATGCGTTATTTATGGCCCGCCAGCACAGTCTAAACGGAATGAATAAATCATACAAATTCAACATGCAATTCCTCTTTTTACCTCATGGTGGCAGCACCACTCTGTAACTGTCTGGCTGTTTGAAATTGGCTCTGACCCTTGACCTGTCATGTTAAGGCAAGTAAAAAAAGGAAAGTCGATAACGAGGGCCCCCGCTTCCAGGTTTGGTGGAGATCGCAATATTTTTTTCACCGAAAACCGAAACAACTGTGTCTGCCTAATTAGTCATGAGACTGTTGCCTTGTTTAAGGAATATAATGTAAAAAGACACCACGAGACCAAACATGCTAATGCTACAACAAGCTATCAGAGCGACCGAGCTAGAAAAGTGAAGCAACTCCAAGATAACTTGGCCTCACAGCAGCGGTCCTTTTCACATGAAAACATCATCACAGTAAGCTACCAAGTGGCCATGCTAACTGCTAAACATGACAAACCTTTTACGGAAGGTGAGTTTATCAAAGACTGTGTTATGAAAATAGCAGAAAACATAATTGCATCGAGAAGAAGACCGAGTTTGCTAATGTTTGCCTGGCTCGTAACACTGAAGAGCTATCATCACATACTAAGAGACAACTTGATTTGTTTCGTTAGCCTGTTTCATGTGTGTTGAACTTAAATGTGAGACAACTTTTCATTACCCTCACTAAGTCATATTTAAGATTGTCTTGAGGTGAGAATATTTATCAGTTTCTATGTAATTAGCTTTTAGATGGCTTGTTCTTTGTGTTATCTGACTTTCAAGATGTGAAAGAAAGGCAGAATAGTTGTTGAGATGTGTTCACACATGAATGCTTACATTTGGTTACATTGCTATTCGCTGTCATTGAAAATAAAATGATTAAATAACAATGTATGTATAGGCT
>NW_022283249.1:0-5954 GCF_004355925.1 Anarrhichthys ocellatus
GAGAGAGAGAGAGGGGGGGAGAGAGGGGGAGAGCGAGAGAGGGAGAGAGGGAGACACAGAGAGAGAGAGGGGGGGAGAGCGAGAGAGAGAGAGGGGGAGAGCGAGAGAGAGAAAGAGAGAGAGAGAGGGAGGGGGGATAGAGCGAGAGAGGGGGGGAGAGAGAGAGAGGGGGGGAGAGAGGGGGAGAGCGAGAGAGGGAGAGAGGGAGACACAGAGAGAGAGAGGGGGGGGAGAGAGAGATGATGTCGGCGTTACCTTGACAACACTTTTAATTTATCACCTCATGCTCGGTCCACGGGGTGGACACAATAAGATGAACACCCTGGTGTTGATGAAGATCTTTTTACTTTTAAAGAATCGCTAGTTTGGAAACACTGACATCATTACGTCATGTTGTATTGATGACATCACTGCGTGTTCACTGTTTAAAAGTAACACACAGCAGCTGGTTGTTGATTCTTTATGAGAGATGAGAGACTTTGTCTGCTGATGATTTCCTACATTAACATCTCAGTCTGTGAATCCTCGTTTCTCTTCTATTCAACCTGAACTGATGGTTTGATGCATGAGGTTGAAAGGCGAGCACAGCGCATTTGAGAAATGGGCGAATGGCTAATGCATTAGTGTGCGTGTGTGTGTGTGTGTGTGTGTGTGCGTGTGTGTGTGTGTGTGTGTGTGTGTGTGTGTGTGTGAGAGCAGCCGGTGATAACGTTGGATGCGTGAGGTTCTGCTGGTGCTCCGGTAGGACTCTGGGCCTGAGGGGGGGCGCTGTGAACCCGGGTTTATGGGTTTATGCTAACCTTGCGGTGTCACATAAATAATTCAGGAGCAGCTCAGAACCGAGACCCTCGGCAGAGCCGGACCCCGTTATGGTTCCACAGAGTCTCTGCACGCAGCTCGTCACATCGTACATGAATCTGTTTTCTTTCACTTCTTCTTCTCTCCTCCTGTCAGCTGTTCTTAACTTCTTTCACCTCTCTGAATATCGGCCAAAGCTCAGAGTTCTTGTATGAATCTTTCCTCTTTGTTCGTCACATCGCTGCTTTTTATTACATTCAAGTCTTCATTTAATAATATCCCAATGATTGCCTCGTAAGATTCCTGGAAATAACTACTGTTGTATCGTACAAATGAAAGGAAAGAAACCCAAATAAATATGTATTAATAATACATTTATTATTGATAATGTTGTTCTTTATATAAGTTGAATTATATGTTTGCTTATCGACAAATTTCACATTTCTGCATGTTGAGCTGACCTGCTGTGTTAACATACTCAACTTGCATCCATCTCTTTCATCTCCTTACATTGACTCAACCTTCTGCAGCTCATTATTTGATTCTAGCCGCAAATGAATTCATTTCTCTTCTTTAGGTTTTGGCCATCACAGTAGCAGTGTGGCTCAGCTTTAGGCTGAAGTATCTCAACTATCAGCGGTAGAAGATGTCTTTAATATTAACGGGGGGACAGAGAATATGATTAATCCAAGATGAAACTTACAGAGCGGCGGGACTCAGAGAAAACGTCACAATTACAAATCTGTCTGCTACTTCAGCACCACGGACAGCTCCGTGGATCTGTCCCATAAAGTGAACTCCTTTAAGCAGTAATAGTAGGTTGTGTGTGTGTGTGTGTGTGTGTGTGTGTGTGCGTGTGTGTGTGTGCACAGTTTAGGCTATTTGTCGCTAAATAGAAGCTTCAACTCCCCGAGACTCAAACCAAGTCCCCGTGTGTTGCTTTCCACTTTGACTCGGGCTCATTTAAGGTGGACCGACCTTTAAGGTGGACATGCTATTCTCATTTCAGATGAAAAGCTGCCCCTCTGAGTTTTGCTCAGTCAGCACTAAATACCGCCACATAACATATACTCAGTAACAAGTCATGAGACCTGTCAATCACTGTGTAGCCCCGCCCTAAAGCATCCCCTGCTTTATGGTCTGTTTGACTCTAAATGGACCATAATGTACTAAATGAACATCATGCTGTATTGAAGAAGACTTGAAACTAGAGATTGAGACCATAAACTCATGTTTACAATGTTTACTGAGGTAATAAATCAAGAGAGAAGTAGAGTCATTTTCTCATAGACTTCTATACAACCAGAGGAGTCGCCCCCTGGTGGACAGTAGAGAGAATGCAGCTTTGAGACAAGAAGCTCTGGATTCACTCTTTCATTCATGTCCATTGGTTCTTTGATTTATTTGTCATTGTGCGCATGTTTGCATGCTAACGTTAGCAATTAACTCCAAGGTCCAGCCTGACAGAGCTGCTCTACACTCTTTAGTCTTGATGGCTTCTTTCATTCCTCAACAAGTGTGTGTGTGTGTGTGTGTGTGTGTGTTCGTCTGATTTTGATGACAGCCAAACACCAGAAAACACAACCCTCAGCATCCTCCGGTTTAGAAAAGCTCCCGCTGTTGTTTGCACGTGACGGTTGTTTTTGAGTAAAGCAGCTGAGAGGGAATTAAAGGTTTTACTACCACGCAAAATAAAACAGCTGACTGCATCTTTAGCTCTAGATCTTCAGTCTTGCTCGTCTCTGACTGTTGGACAATTATACAAGAGGATATATATCACACTATCTACACAACAAAGAGCTGTAATATATCTTGTTTTCATAGAGATTCATGAACCTTAAAGTCGCTGGAGAAACGCTGTATACTCAGATCCTCTCTCCTGCCCTGCAGCAGGCACGAGGAGGGTAATTTAAGGCCCTCAGCTCCTCACATAAATTACATTACCTGCTAGATTACAGCAATTTTCCAGCTGTTTGCCTCCTCTGACCTTCATAACTGATATCACCTCCCTAAAGTCTTCAGGAGAGACGGCTCCGTGTTCAATCCGAGCTCTCATTCTTGACCCCGTGCTCCCCACTCTTGCTGTTAATAATGATCGCCATGATTTGTATTCGCGTAGCGCCGTTCCTCGACCCGCAGCGCATTACAATGGAAGGAATAAAACAGCTTTTCAATCATCCGTCTGACAGCAGAATACAGTACGTCTACTGTCGTCTCACTGCCTCAGCGCGGAGATCAAAGCTTAGCGGCCTCTGCAAACGCAGATTCAAGATTTAGTTCGATGATTTTAAACTACAGAGCATTAGGTCATTTATGATTTGAGCATCAGAAGTGTTTATCATGGTTGTGATGTTTGGATGGAGACCCTGAACGTAGCTCCAACAAGGCTGCTTTAAGTGGAAGTATTGAAATACAACAAAGGTTATTTTAGAAGTCTGTATGTTAATGAAGAGAAAGCACAGAAGCACTAATCAGACCTATAGATGAGAAGAAATGTGTCGTTACACACACCAATAAGATGGATGACCTAAACAGATATCTGGTTAAATAAAGGTTAAAAAAAGAAGATATTTAGAGCTCATAAATGTTCTCATAATCAATTAATTTATCGATCATTTCCCGGCAAAAAAAACAAAGAAAAGCGTCACATTTTATAAGCTGCAAACGGAGAAGGTTGGTGAAATCTTTCCTTGTTATTTATAGACCGACTAATTGATTAATTGACGCCTCATTCCACCACTCGTTAGTCGCGACGCCGTAAACTTTAAGCTATAAAGTGAGGCTCCCGTATCAGATCCTGGAGGAGGTTCGTATAATTGACCAGCCGTATGAACGCGTGTCGACCCAGGCGGTTCCCGTCTGAGTGGAGAGCCTCTTAAGGAGACGTCGTGTGTTTATAAACTGATGCTGTAATCCAAGTCTCCCTCTGTGGAGCATCAGGCTTAAGACACAGTGTGACAGGATCGGATGGGTTGAACCATCTGCTGCCTTTTATTAGAGAAGGAAAGCAACATTTTACCTTGTTGACGCAGTTACTCTGTTTTAAGAGTCCTGAACTCATCAGTAGAAGTTAAAACAGTGAACAGAGTTTGGATTGTTTAGCACAGGAGGAGAGGAGAGACGACTGAGAGGCAAAGTGAGCTGTGGAGGAATAAAGAGGATGTGACTGAAAGAAGGAAAAGAAAAGCAGTTTCTTCTGCTTCTTTTTCCGTGCGGCAGCTTTTATTTTTCTCCCCAGCTCATCACTTTCCCTCTGCTGCATCATCCATCCAGCTCTGTGAGGGGTTCACATGGCCGGACGAGAGTCGGAGGAGAGACAGCAGCGCTGCGTGAGGGTCTCGGGGGGTTGATTTGAAGTTGAAGGAAAAGGAGGGAGGATGGGAGGATGTTTGTCGGGCAACCAGAGCCGGATGAGTTGGATTTTCTAGCATTGGCTCACTTTTGCCGTGTCAGTTTGATTTACTCACTAAAATACCTCTGAGCAGTGTAAATAGAAATGCTGCTGTGTTCATCTTCAGTAGGCCGCTTGTGTTCCTCCACCTGTCACTGTCAAGCTTCACTCGTGGAGGTTAAAATGCAAATTGTGCCCAGCTGAAACCAAACCTCCACCTGTGAAATATAAAACAAAAAGCAAAGACAACATCGTACTTTTATTTTGTATTGTTGATGAATCTGAGCAGCTCCTCCATCTCCTCCCTTCTGTCTGTTTATGCAGAAAAAGAGCCGAGAGGAGAGCTGTGGCGAGGGCAGCGGGGTGGAGATCCTGGAGAACAAGCCTTACGAGGACGGACCCGGAGGATCGGGTCAGTACACGCACAAGGTCTACCACATCGGCAAACACATCCCGTCCTGGTTCTGTGCCATTCTGCCTCAAGCTGCCCTCCGCGTGGAGGAGGAGTCCTGGAACGCCTACCCCTACACCCGGACCCGGTGAGGAAGGAGGAGGAGTCACACACATATTAAAAAAAGAGACACTGAAATCATCCCTGTGCTAAAACATTTAACACTTATGGACACATTACACAAAGTGATGTTAGGCAGTTGGCCTTGTTTAAAGTAGAAACACTAAACTCTTGGTAATAAAACATTGTTAATGGTTTTTATTTTATGACTTCTAGATTCATAAATTGATGAAATAACACTCACTTGATATTGCTGATGGAGCCTTTTCTTTATTTGGAACAATTTAAGCTGAATAATCATCTTTTGATATCTTGCAGATGACCTAATCTGTGGATTAATAGACCAAATGCTCACAGCTCGGTGTATTCCTTCAGGTGTTTCATTATTTTCACCCATAAACTGCCAAAGTGATGGAGGAAGGTGCTCCAGGGACACAAATCCAGGCTTCTTCTTTCCCCCAATACATTTGCTTTATCTTACGCCGTTATATTAACAGTAGAATCCACATCTCTCTTTCCCACCCCTGGAAATCCTTTGGTCTGCTGTTGATAACAATAATCAACATAATAAACCAAAGTAAATACAACTTACATGAGATCAAACAGACATTACAAATGTACCAAATAGAAAATGACAGACGGGAGACTGTCTAAAGATAAATCAGAGCACATGCACTGGCTGCTCGTTGACTCACACACATGTAGGACACGTCGAGGCTCACAAACTGTACATTAATGATGTGATAGAAGGCAAAAACGCAATTATGGGGACAACAAACAAGCAGTGACAAGAACTAACAAAGGGACAAAAAATAGATAAAGAAATGCTTCTAAGTATGTGTTTCTCCTTTGTTCCTCAGGTATACCTGTCCCTTTGTAGAGAAGTTCTCCATAGACATCGAGACGTATTATAAACCAGATACTGGAAACCAAGTGGACGTCTTCAACATGTCTTCTGCTGAAAAGAGACAGAGGACTGTGGGTAAGTCACACCCACTGCCTACCGTTGTGAAAACGCACATATTTAATCGTAAGCAGGATCAGGAGTCACGTCGTCTCAGTGTGATGTGCGGTGAGAATGCAGACAGTGTGATGTGGAGGGAGGCAGAACGAGGCAGACTTCGTGTCGAGCCTCTGAATACTTAAAATTCACCGGGGGTGCAGCAGAAATGTGCAGACACGCTCCCCACAGGGAGTTATTACATAAAACTCTCACACACCTTTTCCAGACAGGTGCTGTGACATCTGTGCCGC
>NW_022283250.1:0-5067 GCF_004355925.1 Anarrhichthys ocellatus
TGTATATATATATGTGTATATATGTGTATATATATATGTGTATATATATATATGTGTATATATGTGTATATATATATATGTGTATATATGTGTATATATATATATGTGTATATATGTGTATATATGTGTATATATGTGTATATATGTGTATATATGTATGTATATATGTGTATATATGTATGTATATATGTATATATATGTATATATATATATATATATATATATATACATATACATATATATATATATATATATATATATATATATATATAAAAGTACTGCTCTAAGGAAACGGCACGATCATGGCTAGAAGTAGAGAGAACTCACACACATCTTTCCTGCAGAATAACAGTTATAGAGCCATAAATCATGAAAGAAATGGGAACACTTGTTCCAAGTGACCACAAGTGTTTCCAATAGTGGAGTCTAAAGGACTCTAAAGGAGTATAAATAATAAGATAATAAGTACTGAACACATATTCAGACTTTAAGATGCCTCAGAGGTCGGTAGTCTCCTCTTTTGAATGGTCTCTTAATACCATAGAGGTACATCTGAAAGGATTGTACTTTGGTGCTCATGGTTTATGTAACATGAACTCAAAGGAAGGAAAGAACTCAACGACCTGCACGATGCGGTTGTGAATATTGACCGAAGTCACCCGACTCGTCCAGTAGAAGACTGAAGCTTTACTGTAAATAATCAACAGTGATGCTTTTGTTTTGCCGTGTTAGTTCCAGAGACTTCAGTATCGAGATGGAAACAGAAGAGGAGTGGGAAGCTCTCAGTCTCAACCCAAACCAGCCTCTAATAACACGAAAGGTACGACCGTGATGAGTGATGCTTAGCGTTTGCATGGACCCTTCAACCTCGTGTCTCTGATCGCTCTGCGTTTTGTTCCTCCAGGTGAAAGGCGGCGCAGTGGCGTGCCGGCGCTGGCTCCGGGGGCGGAGCCTCTACTTCTCGCGGCTGCTGACGAGCCGCGCCCGCTCTCGATACTTCTTCCTGGGTTACCTGCTCACGATACATCTGCTGGTCCTCATGTGCCTCACCGGTGCCCTGTAGCCCCGCGGCCACACTGGGATGTTGTAAAGCATGCTGGGACATCAAAGGCGCTACACATACAGACGTTGAACACTTGTTCATGTATGTTAAGGTAAAGATTATGCTAAAGAGATCCCAGCACACGCTTTGTTGCTGGAGTCTCCACAGACTGTAACATCCTGTTTGTTTCTCAGACTGAACGCACTGAGCTTCTCTTGGATTCCAGCAGATCTTTTCCTTTAAATGTTTTACGGTGAATCAAGCCTTAACGTACGATTCTCTCCTCGCTTGTTGCTGACGGTTTGTTGTTTTCAGAGACGAGGAAAGAAAACTTGAATTGCCTAAGAAGGTGCCGGAAGCCATATCCATAAGTTAACACTACTGTATAATCCTGTTGTTTTGAATCTCATCGTTCTGCTGCTGCTCTCGTTCGCCTCGCCTGGTTTCATATCTTGCACATAATCGCGATGCTGAGTTCAAACTATGCACTGAAGCTCCAAATTTGTAAATATTCGTCTGGTATAAGCTCAGCAGCACGACACCTCTCCCACCCTGCTCCCTTTAAACTGCAAACTGCATCCTCGCTTTGGCCGTCTGAACACGCTAAAGACGGCGGGAGACGATGTGTCAGCAGATTCAAAAGAAAACGCAGACAACATACTGTGTGTATTTAAGGTTTATTGTATTTATGTGTGCTGTGCAGGATCTATGACGGACTGTATGTATCTATTCATATATGCAATTCTGTACATTTCTTCTTGTCACAAGAGAAGGTTAGTTAACGAGCCAAAGATGATATTTCTGATTCTTTTACAGACAAAAGGAAACAAAGGATGAAAGATGCTTCCTGGCTTGTTGACTGATCGGCTGTTGTAGAAATGCGCGGCTGTTGCTGGAAGGTTGTCCTAATGATGTGTACATAAAAGGTGTGATTGACGGACAAAACAATAAATCTATTTATGAGGAGATGGTTGACGACTGAGAAATGTCCAGATGGCATATTTTTCTCTACTGCCTCTATTTTTAAGAGCTGGCGACGCTGTCGGCCCTTTGGTGACATCGGGCTCAACGTGGTGCAATAATGTGTCATCTCACCCTCTCATCATCTCAGAGGACATTTTATAAAACTCACCCAACTTTTCTTTCTGTTCACATGATGCGTGTCTTTGATGAGTCTGTGGAACCATCGGCTCAATTGTTGCTTTGAATGAAAAAAGCTGAATGTGACAAATATTTAAATATTTGTGATGAACTTCGAACTGAAATGTGTGAGCGTGCTCACAGCTGTTTATGTTCAATAACATACAGAGGCTTTGGAGAACACTTATTGTGTTATAGATTTATTTTCAAATGCAATAGATTTAGTTTTTTGGGTACTTAATTCTGCACAAGATGACCTGTAATAATATAAAGTAGATTTATGATGTTAAAACATGTTTCAGATGTTTTTACATCAACATTACGTTAGATCAACGTTACAACAAAGTTACATTAAAGCAATGTTACATCAATGTTTCTTAAGTTACAGCAGTGATTGCTGGTGGAACATGTTCTAGTCTGGACCTGAACCTCTTACAGCATTTGTGACGGAAGAACATTTACATAAAATCTAAAACACAAGAAAAAAGTAAAAGTGTCTGAACAAAGTTTATCTAATGATGGTATTTCCCTTCATAGTGAATTGTAAAACGGATGAACTAATTGTAATATTTTAAAGACAAATCTACCATTAAACACTTTAATAAGATTCTGCTTTCGTGGGATTCACAGGCAGAAAAGAGTCTTTCTTCTTCTGCAGGGTTCAGTGTCTGAAGGCCTCACAGTCGCAGGAGAAAGGGTTGTTTTTCGAGCCATATGTCGCACCGACAGTCGCTCAGAGACTCGGAGACGGACGTCTCCAGAGATGCCCAGCCGGAGGACAGAAGACTTCTTTGAAGTACCAACAGACACAGCTGCACTTTGCTCCTGCACTCTCATAATATAGAGCAGTTTAAAACTACACAACATAATAAAACATATTAGCATTTCAATGTTTCAGTTCACAGGTCAGCATTTCTATCCGGCTGAATGTCGTAAAATTCACGAGGTGCTGGTGGTGAAGCGCCCTTTATTTCCTCTACAGAGAAACACTTTTACTCTTTTGTTGCTCGACTGTCTGCTCACGAGTCCGCTTCCTCTCAGGGTCCTTCAGGCGACAGACTACACCTTGAAAACGGACCCGAGGGGAATGCACAATCATCTAATGTTTTGTGCAAATAAATCAAAACAATTGATACGTTTCACTCAAATAACATTTTTCTTTTTAATTTGTCGTTTAAATGAAAATCCTTGAAAGCTTTTCTTTTTTTTCAGAGGTCACATGACTCAACTGTTTACATCTTCCAGCTTTGCACCATGAAAATATCTGTTTTGTTTGATTTTCTTCCTTTTGTCACACTTGAGAAATCAAACTCCAAAACAGCAACGTCCCGTTACTGTCGTATCTTCCAGTCATATCTCATCATCGTCATCAGCAGATGTTATTTTGTGGAATCCCTGTACATGTACGTGTCTCTGATCCAACGAGAAAAACCACAATTCAAAAACTATTTCAAGTCAAAGTGATGCTTAAAGGGACAGTTCCCCCCAAATCAAAATACATATTTCCTCTTCCACCAGTAGTGCATGTATCAGCTCGTTTTGCTGTGAGTTGATGTGGTTGGGATGTTAGTGCACGTGAGCGTGCCTTTTAGTGCATGTTAGTACACGTGGGCGTGGTTAGCTTGTGGCAGCCGCGCTGCTCTCAGGCTGTTAGCTCCGTCAGCACTGTTAGCACGTCCGCCATGTTGAGAGCCGTGTGGAGGCGATGGATGTGCACTGAATATCCCTTTCAGCACGTTGAAGTCTTTTTATTGTCATGCTTTCATGTCATTTTGTGGATTCTACGATGTTTCACAGGATGTTTATTATTCATACATATTCTAAATGTAATGTGCACATGGAGCCACTAGATGGTGACGTCAGCTCATTTATTACCAGATGTTGTGAGATGGTTCATTAGCATCTTTCTCAGGTAATCATGAACGGGAGAAGTGGCTTCATATTGTATCTCATTTTATGAATTATGGTTTATGGTTTTGCCTCATTTTCCCTTTTCTTTGGGGAGTTATTTCAGCTACAATAGTGCGGCCGGTTCTCAACCTCATGAATATTAATGCAGATATTCCCTTTTCTCCCTTCGATGATCTCGTTTCACATGACGTGGTGTGAGAGTCAGAGCTGCAGATGTTCTCTCTGTGTGATCTTCATACTGAACAACACGCTCCTCTCTCCACTCGTCACTTTGTCCTTTTTTTATTCTGAAATATTATTTTTTGGGCACATTTTTAGTCAGCTGGTTTGTGGAGGGAAACACTCGCTGAGTCCAGCCTTCAGACCGCTCTCCTCCTCCTCTCTCTCCTACTTGTCCTTGTCCTTCACTTTCTTTTTCTTGTTCTCCTTCTCTTTCCTTTTATTTCTCCTCATCCCTCTCCCCTGTCTCTCTATCCCTCTCCTTCTCCCTCTCATCCTCTTTTTCCAACACCTTCTCTATCCCTCTCCTTCTCCATCTCTCTCTCTCCCTCTCTTTTTCTTTCCTCCTCCCTTCTCCTTCTCGCTCCCTCCCTCTTCTTTCCCTTTACCTTCTCCATCTCTTCCTGCTCCTTCTTTTTCTGTCCTTCTCCTTCCTTCTCCCTCCCTCTCCTCCTTTTCTCTGCTCCTCCTCTCTCTTTCTCACTCTCCTTCTTTCTACCTCTCATTCCCTCTCCTTCTCCACATCCTCTCTCTCCCTCTCCTTCTCTTTCTGTCCTCCTCCTCTCTCCATCAGAGTGAAATCAGTCCTCTGGTTGCTGGTGACCCACTTGCCTGCAGCTCCAGAGGAAGAGAAGTGGAGGAGGAGAAGAAAAGGGGGGTGGAGGTGAAAGCATGTGGGAGTCTGCTATGATTAATGTGCTTTCAGAGGAGAGAGAGAGAGAGAGAGAGAGAGAGAGAGAGAGAGAGAGAGAGAG
>NW_022283250.1:5077-5952 GCF_004355925.1 Anarrhichthys ocellatus
AGAGAGAGAGAGAGAGAGAGAGAGAGAGAGAGAGAGAGAGAGAGAGATTTATACATTCATTAATGTAAACATGTCTGACAGTGTTTTATGATGTATGGAGTGACACAACGAGATATCATGAATGTAAAAACCTTTGACTAATATTTCAACAAACTGAAAGAAGAATTTTGAACGTGACTTTATTCAGGTTTCAGATTTCTGTTCTGGAAATGTATGAAAATTAGCACACATGTAGAACGAGAATGCCTCATTTGCATATTTGTATATCTATTTATTATTTTTACTGTAAAATTTCATAATTCTATTCCCTGTGGTATTTACTGCACTATGATCCTCCCTACATGAATACATAGTGTTCATATAATAATGATAAATAATGAAACTCGTTACGCAGCCAGACAATCAAAACAATCAGCCACACATCGTGTGCTGTTCATCAGAGTGATCTGCATATTAAATAACAATAAAACAACGAAGAAGAAACCGTTTTCTTTTTGCTCTTTCTCAGATTAATTCAGAGGAAACGTTTCTGAAATAGATTTTATATTGAATCAGTCTGCAGAGATGAAGATGACGATGATGATGCCTCAACCTTAAACAACAATGTACTAGCAAAGTGTGTGTGTGTGTGTGTGTGTGTGTGTGTGTGTGTGTGTGTGTGTGCGCGCTGCCTCACACTATTCTCAACTTTGGCTTCCTTTCATCGCCTCTGGAATTGGGTTTGCTTGCAGACGTCCTGAGAGACATCTCGTCCTCCAGAGCTGGTCAGCCAACCCCTAACTCCTGTTCCTCTTCTTCCTCCTGTTCCCCCTCTTCCTCCTGTTCCTCTTCTTCCTCCTGTTCCTCTTCTTCCTCCTGTTCCCCCTCTTCCTCCT
>NW_022283251.1:0-5952 GCF_004355925.1 Anarrhichthys ocellatus
AGGTCCCAGCAGCGGACGGTGTTGTCCAGCCCTCCCGTCCACAGTTTGGTGCCGTCGTTGGAGATGTCGATGCAGCTCGCTCCGTCTGTGTGGCCCTGGAACTGCCTGCAGGGAGGAGACGCACAAGAGCTTCACAAATGAACACAAAGACATGCATTTACACACACTCCAAAGACACACTGTGTGTCTTTGCTTCTTTTCTCCTTGAGGTGTAAGATCAAATATATTTTAAATCTTTCCTCCCTGTAGCTTCTACTGCCCTCACCTGATTCTCCTTTCCCTCCTGTCTCCCTTTCTCCTCACCAGTCCATCTCCCTCAATTCTTCCTTCTCTTACCTTGCCAGAATTTGGCTGTTTCATCCCACCCATACCCCCTATGGCTAGTTTCTCCCCCTTCTCCTTACCTGGGTTAGTTGAGGAAGCCCCAGACGGTAACGATTTTTCCTCCCTCCCCTTTCTTCTTCCATATTTGATCTCCTTTTCTCTCTTTTCCTCTGTTGTCCTTAAGAAGTTCCTGAAATGTTTCCACATCCTCCAGCCTCTCTCTCCCTCACCTTCCTCCCTCTCCCCTCTGTGCTCTCTCCTGACAGCAATCTATTTGTGGAGGTAAAGCACCACATCTTTATGTTCTCTTTCTCCTTCCGCTGTCCTCTCCTCCCTCTCCCCTCTTACCTGACCAGCGTCTGGTTGTGAAGGTCCCAGACGACAATGTTGCCGTCGCTGCAGCAGGAGAAGCAGACCTTGTTGTCAGGGGAGATGGCCAGAGCGTAGCAGGCGGGAGCAGAAGACGTCAGCTCTGCCTTGATGCGAGGAGTGGGCGTGGCCAAATCCCAGATTGACAGCGTGCTGGCCTCCCCGCCGACGATCAAGGTCCGTCCGTCTGGGAGGATTTTACAGGATCGGATGTAGTTGTCCCTGTTCTGATTGGATACGATAAAAAAAACCCAGTTATACCTGATTTTGATCAAGGGTAAAAAAAAAAAAAAACTGTGTATGAGGCTTTATGGGACGGATGGTAAAATGATTTAATAGCATCCTGCTGCAGAGCACCTCCGGCGCTGGGACCCATGGTGGAAAATCGTGTGTGTTATCACGTGTGTTAAGGTGGAAATCATGTCTGTTTAACACACTTTCTTCCATGAATAAATAACGTTCACGTGCCATTGTGCAGTGTATTATTTTATCTTATTTAACGTTAAATAAAGGAGCCTAAAGGAGCATATATCCGATACATTGTATCATGTCTATTGCATCACATCCATGCCACACGACCTCCACCAATAACACCAGTGTAAACAATACAACCTTAATATTTCGATGTGGTTGAAACTAATAAAATGTTAGGTCAAATAACGCTAAGCAGCAAATAATCTATTCTTACTTTACGAGTTTACGTTAGCTAGCTATGTTAAAGTCGTTAGCAAACGTCAACGGGGAATTTTTTATTTTTTTTTTAAATCACAAAGTTTGCTGCTTTACATTATGTTATCTAACCTTAGAAGTTACAGTTATATCGAAATATTGAGGTTATATTGTTCACCTCTGTGTTATTTGTGGAGGTTGTGTGGCTTATCCAAATGAATGAACGCATGCTATCATATCGTGATGATCAGCTCTGGCGTATATAATTTAAGAAATCACTTTGTTCTCCAGGGTCTGGCAGAGGACCAAAGCCTGTCTTCTCACATGATTAAGGACATTAAAAAAATGTATTTGGACATTAATTTTGACGATATTAACAAAATCTAGGAGGAAAGATGACAGAGCCAATGAAAACAAATCAGGGCAGTACATACAAACGTTTGGTGGCATCACCTGATATGTGAATGTTTGTTGTTGTACCCATTTCTATTTTTATCACTGGTGTGTGTGTGTTTGTATGACTTCCTCCGACATGACTCACCAGACAGTCCAGCTGGGCCATGGGGCTCTTGCTTCCAGGCTGGCTGATGTCCCACACCTTGACGCAGCCCTTGCCTCCGGTGTAGACATGGCGTGTCGAGGTGCTGATGGTGACGGCACACACCACCTCTCCGTGGTTCAGGGTGTGAATCTGACGGGCGTGGCGAGGGATCCCCGGGCCCAGCAGGGCGTCGGGGGGAAAGGGCACCGGCTGCATCTGGCCGTCTGCGCTCACATGGAACGAGTAGGCGCTGCAGAGAAGGGAACAGAAATGAATCAATACTTCAGAATTGAAAAGCAGCTAAAAAATAAACACAGTTTGGACAATAGGGTTCTGCAAAGGATAGTGAGGGGACTGGAGAAATGGGCCAAAACCAGGACAGACTAGATGGAAACAGTCATTCAATCAATGAGCAAGTCAAAGCAGAGGAGCGACGGGTAGATAAACACAACGCACAAACAACCACGCACAAGTCCGTGTGCAAGCTGTGAGGTCTGACGACACCACAATGACCTTGGAACTTTAGGAATACGTGTCCAAATTCTCATAATGGCCAATTGTATTACAGGGCAGTCAGTGTGGCATTGCTAATGGCTGATCAATACTGTACCGGTTGGAAGCCAAGGCTGTTTTATGACTTGAAATTAGCACCGCATGCACACACAGGTATTAAAAGGCATTAAATATGTATCTACCAAATGTAGATAGCACCCACTTTTCAAGCCATTAATTAAATATCTACAGTGTGAATACTCACGGCTTGCCGCCAGAGGAACCAGACAGAGAAGAGGACAGCCCTGGCGCTCTCAGGTGAGACCGAGAGTCATATGCCACCTGGAGGAGACAAAAGAGCGGACAAACAATTAACAGCCTTTGACTGCCTCAAGGCGAAGGCTACATGCTGTAGCTACATTAACGGCAACATGTAAACCATCACACACGTTCTCAACATTACCTCATCATTGATTTATTTTCTGAATTAATTCATGGCTCCTACAGAGCGCTTGAGCTACTTTGTGTTTTTGTTCATGTTTCTGAGGCTGGACGTGTGTACTCATAATAAAGTCTACATGGAGCATGTTGAAGAAAGACGAAACCTTTTTTTCAGTAGCGTGACACAGGTTAGCATTTTGTGATCAGATAAACCATTTCAATTGCAAAACTTCTCCTCTCCATGATTGTGA
The DNA here is from genome assembly GCF_004355925.1 of Anarrhichthys ocellatus. Taxonomy (NCBI): domain Eukaryota; kingdom Metazoa; phylum Chordata; class Actinopteri; order Perciformes; family Anarhichadidae; genus Anarrhichthys; species Anarrhichthys ocellatus. The sequence continues at coordinate 3,088 of NW_022283251.1, forward strand.
ATTAGAGAACGTAAACACGATAACTTTAACACTACAGAGCACATTCATCTAGTTTCAACACAGTCAGAGGGTTAGAGTTGATGCTGAACTATAAATCAAACCTTGACAGAGAAGAACAATTTGGCCTTTACTCACCATGGGGCTTCGGGAGTAGGCATTGGCTGCTGCGCTGATTTGTGGAGAGAGAGTTAGAGCCCCACCGAAACCTCCTGGGCTGGCCAGCTCCCCATTCAGTCCTGCGTGGGACACCACGCCAAAATGAGCTGGGTATGAACCGGGGGGCACAGACATGGGACTGCGGAGAGCTGGGGAGGGAGGGAAAGAGGGAGGAGTGATTGAAGGGAAATAAATTGGGGAAACAATACATGGCACACAAGCACAAACGCAGTCACAGAGGGGCTGAGAAGAATGGGAATCTTTTTTCTTTCATTCAACTATATTTGAGGAGATGTGAAACACAACAACGGTGTTCACTGCTGGTTGCAGAGAAGCAAATAGCAATTAAGAGCCTTGCTCAAGAGCACAACAGTTAGAGTAGAGCAGGGTCGGAGGGCTCTATTTTGTTGCTTATGGTTTTGAATATTCAAAACATCAGCCATATAGGCATATTTTTCAATTAACTTGGCTTAAAAACATTAAACTATAATTGCATGACAACGTTTATTATAAACAGTTACGTCATAGCATAAAACAAACAAATGGAGAAATGAAAAACTGAGGAACAAAAGGATTTATGGTATAAAGGGCAGAGGAATACTGGGTGGAAAACTCATTCAGGTCAGCTATTTGGTTTACTATATAAAAACACATATATATATATATATATATATGTGTATACTAGATTAAGCTGAACTATATGTGACAGTCACATGATCGCTCGGGCCAAGTTTACAAAAATTCAGAAGTGCACAACCAAGCGCCACGACCACTACGTGCCGGCCGTGATTACGTCATCTTCTGTCTGGCCTTGCGCTGGCTTCACGGCAAGTACAAACTAAGCTAAACAGTCAAAAGAGTCTCACCAAGGGGGTCTGCACTGGATGCTGCTTTGCTGACCAGACGAAGGCAGGAGGTGCTGGGACCAGGGGCTCCTGGGGCACCCGGAGTAAGGGCCTCACGGTGGGACGGGGATGGGGTCCCAGACTTGGACAACGGAGACTGGGACTTATCCATCTGTAGAGAAGTCAAACAAGAAATAAAACAACGATAACTCATGGCTGATCTGTCATGGGAGCTACAGTGTAGTGCTTTCACACATAATCCCTCATTTATTACACAAACCATCAAAATGTCACTTTTCGAATGATCTCAATGAAAAGAGAAGAATTGATCTCTGTGGTACTGGCACGGTTACTGTGACAGCTACAGCTATCTGTAAATAATACTATTTTATTATAAATGAAAAGATGCTGAAAATCTTCAATCCAATTAAAAATGTTGAAAATAACAGTAACATAAAGTTTGCATAAAGCAAAAGCAGGCAGACACCTCCCAGTAAGCAGAGTGCAGCAACTCCCTAAGAGTCTCTCTTACCTGTGCAGGGTCCTTCCCCTTCCCTGGGGTGGGGCTGCGAGGGTTTGGGGTGGAGGGGGCCTCTCCTGTGCTCGAGGAGCCCGGGAGTTCTTTTCTTAGGGTAGGAGCCCGGTCCAGCCCGTTCCCGTGGGGGGAGTGAGGAGGGCTGCCTGCAGGGGAGTTAGGCTCCTGAATGACAAACAGAGATTGAAAAATGATCTTAACTTTCTGTGAAAACTGATGCACACAGTGCTTCAACTATTTCGTTGTTCCATTTCAGTCTCGACCTCAAGTCCATCTAACAGCCTTTCATCATTAGGACTTTTCTGCACAAGTATCTAATGCCGTTCAGTAAGACGTTTGCCCAGCTTGAAAGAACTAAGGTTTGTTATGTCACAGCAGTTGGTTAAAGAGTTTAAAAATACGCTTACTTAAAGTAAAACGCTGCAGAGCCTTCTTTCGTGGTTACAACACAACGTATGGTGTCACAGTCTGTATTGTGATTTGTAAATGGACCCAGAGCTCAGGGAACATTACATGAAACACAAGAAATCGTCACTGTCGGTGGTACTGTAGTGTATGGACCTGGAGATAATGTTGCTGTTACAGCTGCTTTCATCAGTGTAGCCACCGTTGAGCCAGCGCTGCCTCCCTCAGAACAAGAGTGCTGGAGTAAGCACTTCTCACTGGGTCACAGTGATCAGCACAATACATTTTAGTGCTTATACAAACACACACACACACACACACACACACCAGATCATCTACTCACACAACCACACAGAGACGTTTACATGGCATGTAGACACTCACACATATGCACAGGCTTGGACGTATGTTCAAATACATGCATGGACTTTCTCTCTAAACAACACACACATACAAACATACACTCACACACACAAGATAATTTGTCTCTCTTTTTCTGCCATTACACACATTTGTCACATTTTTTTTCTTTCTGCTTTTGTACCAGTTTCCAAACCACACAAGAGACCGATTCTGCTTTTGTGCGCAATATCAAAATACAGAGGGCTTAGATAAAACATATTTTTGGTACACTGAGTGAAGTATTTAAAGAACTAAAATATTCTAGGGGCATAAACGGCTTTGCATATATTAAAAGAACAAGACTGCAGTTATCTAATGAGAGGACGGAGGAGAAAAAGAAGGGGGTGGGAAAGAAGGGGCGAAAAGAAAAGAGAGTGAAGAGACGGAAGAACAGAGGCTTCAAGAGGTTGGATAGAGAACAGAAATAAACAGAAGAACTAGATGAGACGAGATAGCTAGACCAAGTATTTGTAAATGTGTGTGTGTGTGTGTGTGTGTGTGTGTGTGTGTGTGTGTGTGTGT
>NW_022283252.1:0-5950 GCF_004355925.1 Anarrhichthys ocellatus
TATGTATATATATGTATATATGTATATATATGTATATATGTATATATGTATATATATGTATATATGTATATATATGTATATATGTATATATATGTATATATAGGACAGAGAGTTTTGTCAAAGCAGGGCTGATCCACAGGGAGTCCTGGGGTGTCTGTGGCTGTTCGTCCAATGGGGTCACAGTGTCGATGTTTTATTGATTTTGCATCTAAACATTCCTTGGAGCTTGCTCCTATCTCAAACTCAGATCAGGCCTTTTTTGAACAAGCAGGCCTCAGTCAGATCTCTTTGTTTAAGAGCACATGGTGAAGCCAAGCACATAATCAGATCCCAACACGATGACCTCATTCCTAAAAAGCTCATCATTTGTTTCTTATTTTATGGTTTCGGCACAGTTTGGATTGCCTGTGTTCTCTTGGGAGAGAGGGTTTTGCCCTCTGCTGTGATCACATATCCCAGATATGAAACTTTATCGAGAGCGAATTGCAATTTGGACAGGCTAGCCTTGTGACCATTTGCAGCCAAAATTTTAAGTAGGATAACTGTAATTGTAAATTCTAACCCTCTTCCTGCGAAAACACTACCTAGGCTGAGAACTTGGCCTTGGTGGATGCATCGGCGGCTGAGGAGGAGGAGGAGGAGGAGGACGACTTCTGCGAAGGCGTGGAGACAAGATAATCTGCATGTAATACTTTGTTAAACTATTCTTTGTTGTTAGACCTCCAAACCATCTGTGTGGAAAGAGCTCTATCCATTCAGCTGAATTATTATTAGTGTCTGTTCAATAAATATTTTTTTGATATTTTAAGAGTTTTCTCATCGCGGTTATTTCTCACAGGATCAAAGATTTTTTTTTTGTTTTTTGTAATGTGTGTTAGCTGGTCTGTGCGACCAAACTACTGAGTTAGTTTTAGGAAAGATCGTCATGTGGGTTTAAATAACTACTGAAGTTCCGTTACATTCTGGTTTCACATGGGGCACGAACAGATCGCCGGTTATTGAGAATTAAAAGAATACTTGAAAATTGACTACGTTGGCCTTGAAAATAAAGTCGTAAAAGATAAGTGTCAAAAAGAAAGTCTTTTGATTTGGAATGACCGTCAGAATATTTATTACACACAAGTAACAAGCTATGCGGATGAAGCTGCACGCAAAGAGAGAATAGAGCTACAAGAGGAGCTAACTGCCATGAGGAGGTCGTCCAACAGCTGCACGGATGATTGTTTGTTGAAAAGTTAGTCAATCCCCATAACATATGTGACAGTCATTTTGATTTTTCAATACTGCCACTGAGAGTTGCCTGTTAGATCCGGAGGTTCTCTGGCCCGATACGGGGCTACCTACTGACTCAGCTCTCTATTAAAAGATTGTCAAACTGGTGTTCTGTCGAGGAAACTCGCCTGGCTTCTGCTAACTACCGTTACTCCTGACATCTACCCTGCTTCCACTGGTAACGTGCACTCGGCCGAGGGGCCACCCTGGCCGGGCGCTTCTACCCAGTCGCGTCAATAATGGCAGCTTTCCTCTTTTTGGATCCGGGCTCTTGGTAAATTGCCAGGTTAGGTTTTAACGGCTAGGATTACAACTAAAACCGTAAGGGACTGTTAAGTGGACTGGTCACTAGGATAACCATTAAGAACTCTTGTTGTTAACATACAATCGATTTAACCTTTTACTACCATGAGGAACTTCTACTACTTCAGCAAATGAATTATCTTGAGAAATTTACTTTAAATGCAGATTAGATATTTATTGCAGGATATATTAGCAGGGGCACAGCTACAGTTCACATAAAATAATACTATACTTGATTCGATCAGGTTACAATTTCTTCTTAGGTTATACTCATTAATTTTTCGATGCCGAGGCGGCTCGGTGGAGCTGGATTCACGATGTAATAAAAAGTCCTTTTGGGGTTTTTAGGAGCGAAGGTCCGGCCGAACCTTCGGCTCCTCCTGCGCGGCCAACGAAGTCCGTTCAGCGATCCCTCAGGCTCAGTACAAAGTCTTTAGGGCGGCTGCGTCCATCTGTTGTCCGGTTGTTAAAGTCAAACAGGTGGGAGAGGAAAATCTCCGTCTTTCAATCTTTGTCCTGGAACGGCTGTCTTCTTTCCGTGAACAGAGACGAAGTCCTCCGATGCGGTTGTTGAGCGAGGTCCAGTGTTTCCTCCGTGGAGCACTTAGGTGGCTCCCGCGTTGAATCCCGTCTTGCTATTTGCAAGTTTCTCTTTTTATACCCTTTGAGCTCTCTCACCCCCCTCCTCCCCAACACTCCCTCCCTCGGCATGTGATTTACATGACATCATTGATTATGTGTGTGTGCTGCGAACAACACCCTAACATTCTGTGTGTGGATGCTCTCACTTCCTCAATGTTCGAGCGTGTTTCAGGTTACACCCGTGGATATGTTCGGACATCACCCCAACATCTGTTATGATCTCATCCTTTAAGATCCCCACCTTGCTCTCTTCAGCTCTTTCTACCCATACACAGACTTCACTTTTACTCAGTTACACATACATTATTATTATCAGTTTTCATTTGTTAAATCACTTCATTATTCTTGTTATACATACTTGCTTCAATATGATTAGATTTCATCCTTACTCATTTTATGCTTTGTGTCCCTTTAGCCTACTTTCATATCGAACTGTATTCCTTCATTTAAGGCAGCTTTCCTGGGATCTCAACCCTCTTTTTTGACATGCCAAAGTCAGATATTTAAAAAGTGGACCACCACACCAGTATTAGTCTACTGTTCAATAGCATACATTTCCAAAACAAGGCCTCAAATCTATTCACACTAACTGTAACAGAGCTATCTTAGTAATTTTGATATGATTTAAGGCAGGATGTCGTTTGCATGGTGTTTCTAAGAGTAGAGATATCACTATGTTCAGGTTTGATTATAGTTCATTGTATCATTATAGATCTAACTCGAGAGGTTTTTTGTAAACATAGTGGAAGAAGTAATCTTCCCGTACTGTTACAATATGACCAAAAGCAGACGGAAATTTGCAGATTTTATTTTCACTCACAGAAGAACAACATGGAATCTGAAACTCTATATAATCTACAGACTACAGAATGTGTAGGGTGTTGGAACCTCCTGCACATAGACTTACAAAGGCTGGGGCTTTAGTGACAGATTAACTAACAAGTTACATATATTACAATCAAATTACCAGGTATCTTCTGAATAAAATATATATATTCATATTAAAGTGCCTACATTGGTGCGTACGCCAACAACCCAGTGATGAGCTGAAACATCTTTCCCAAGCAAAGAATATAGATTGAATTTGATTTCAAAAGAGATTTAAAATATATATATATATATATATATGCATCTCCTTTAGCAACACAACCAAATACAACTTGTAAAGGCTGAACTAATTGAATGTGTGCATGACAGGCAGACAGCGCCAAATTAAAATCTTATCAAAGGGTTCGTGCAGTTCTTTTCCAGACTTGACATGAGCCCACAACCTTCAATATATATCCGACAATACTTTGTTCTATTTCAAATCTTTATAAGGAATTCTCACATTTAACAAATTAGAGAGGAGCAATTCTTTTCAGAGGAACCCTAAATACAGTTTTACAATCCTTTTGGCATAAAATCTACCAAAAAGTGAAGTCGTCCCTTCCTATAGTGAATGTTACAGAGTTTATGGTGGAACTATGGTGTTGAGAGGAGCTGTGGGTAAAAGCAGAGGAAGACTCTTGGAAGATTGAGGTGCTAATGGAGCCGCTGTTGTCGTGGATGCTTGCAATGGTGGAGGTCTAGTTGATGCAGTCCATGATGTGGATCTGCAGGGAGTCCAGGTCCGGCAGGATCTCATTGCACTTGGGACAGGCGTGTTCGGGAATATTCCCTTGATGCTGCCAGTCAGTACCTGGGAGGAGTCAGAGACACTGATCACAACCTGGACACATGTCCCAGTTACACTGGACTGAGCTGTCAATCCTGCACTCCCTCTCACACTGTGTGCTACGTTGCAGCAAGTTCCACCAATTTATGGGTTAAACCGTCGAGGTGGTTCAATGAATAGTTCGACATTTTTGGGAATTTCTTTTAATGTTCTTTCTTGCAGAGAGTTGGATCAGAAGATTGATGTCACTTCTCGTGTCTGTACGCTAATTATGAAGCTACAGCCAGTTAGCTTAGCTTAGCATAAATACAGGAAACGGAGTGAAACAGCTAGCCTGGCCCTGTCAAAAAAGCTAAACTAATACGTCTAAACTAATCAGCATGCTGCATCATGTTTGTTTTAAAACTTGTGGCCAAACTGTGGAATTACAATTTTCTGGGTCGGTCACGTGATGCTATTGGGGCCTAAAAATACTTTCCCATAGACTCACATTGTGAAAGAGACTGTTAATGGGCAGATACTTTTCCCCTCCCCCAGTGTGAACACCTATTCAAATCATTTTCAAATGTATTTTTTTGACCAAAAACAATCTCGATTGATAAATAGCCCTACAGGTAAGAGAAGAAATATGTAGTTTTGATTTTGGGATAAACTGTCCCTTTAAGACTATCAGGTAAAAACATGGGATGCAAAATAAAAAGAAAGCACATGTACCTCTTCCGACCAGACTAGCGGCGGCTCCGTGTGGATTTCCTCCCTGTGCCACGTGTCTCTTCTGCATCTCGGTCAGCGAATGCCTGTGGAGAAACACAGTGAGAAAGGGGGATGTCAGACCGCTTCCCAGCAGATCGGTGCAGTTTGTTTGTGGAGTCAAAGCAAAGCAGACCAACCATTGATTTTATTGATTTTAGTGCCTATTCTAAAGCTAAACTACGATAATATAACTGCTGTCCGTGAACTGCCATGACAGCGATCTTCCACGCAACCTGTATAAGCAACATACTGTACATGTATATATTTATGCAAGATCATTCGTTTCACCACACAGGTCCACGTGGCACTGATGATGCAGGATGACATCACCAAAACTGTCCAATGAATGAGTTACCATACAGGCTTACAGTTTGGTTACAGTGTAAAAAGGAACCAGACTAGAACTTAAAGGAGATAATGTGCTGTATTTTTCTATTTTGTTGTTCCTGAACTGAACTACAGGTGTAAAAGCAGACCTGGTCTTCCGTTTGATTCTGTACCTGCCCAGCGAGTCCAGCTCCTCCTGCAGCTGGTTGTTCTGCTTCTTTACGTACTCCAGCTGAGCAGCCAGACGCTCCCTCTCTTCGTGGAGTTTCTCCCTCGCTGCTCGCTCGGCGTAGAAGTCTGAGGAATAGACCTCCGCCTGCGGTACAACAAATAAGCATGAGGGAGACCATGTTGTCATGGGGACGTCTGATACTTCGGTAGTGCAATGACGCTTTCGTTTACTCAACATCGAGAAATCATACACCAACGCTGACCTGAGCCTGGAACACAGATATTGTCTGCAGCTCCTCCTCCTTGCTGAAGATCTCCTGCTTCATTCGATCGATGTGGTTCTGTTTAGCAGCCAGGGCCTCTTCAGCGGCACTCAGACGTTCCTGCAGCTCATCCACCACCTCCTTCTGCACCAGCAGAGACTGAAGACCAGAGGGCAAAAGGTCAAACACGTCTGGCTCCCATTTCTTTCATAACTGCATTAGGTTTGATGGAAATCAGCAGGATTAAATCTGTTGCTAAAGGGACCCCGTCATGCTATTTAAACTGACCTCTCTCTTCTTCTTATCCTCTTTGAGTTCATTGTAGTCTTCAAACAGCTTGGTGTAGGCATCCTTCAGTTGGGCCAGGTTGACCCTGTGAGGGAGAAAGAAAGAGTTACCGGTGAGTAAAAGTGGTTGAGATCCACATAAACACGACCGGTGAGTGTCTCCATATATACAGTATATACACACATGTATACATACACACATGTACACGCATGTATACATACACACGTATACATGTACACGCATGTATACATACACACGTATACATGTACACGCA